>NC_135658.1:21116072-21416072 GCF_964188315.1 Podarcis muralis | reverse complement strand
ATTGGAAATTGCCGTGGTTCTTGCGTTCACAATATAATTGTTGTTCTTTTCAAGTCTGCAAACAACACATGATTAATGGCTGGGGCTTTTTCCACATTGTTTTGACTTTCACATTACATTGAAATGAATTCGAATTACGTAAGTTAAGTTAAAAGGTGAGACAGATCGTGAGTGTGGTGTTTGCTCAAACCAAACTGCAGCTCAAGGGAAGCACTTGCTCACTGTCGCAAGTGGAGGTTGTATCGGCAACTGCTGTCTTCTTACATCCTCTAGCCAGAGCTCTTGTCACATTTCACTCAGTGTCACTGTCATGCCATCTTGCTGGTGCCAATCAGAGGCGCCATCTTCTCAAGTTGCGAGGAGCCAGGGAGTGGATCCAAACACCCTCTGAACACCCAGCCCCCTCAAAAAAAAAATAGGGGGGACTGAAACTGCCTCAGCCACTGGGGGTTGGTGTGTATGGTCTTATTTAACAAGTCCATGTTTTGTTTATGCTTCACTCTCCCCAAAATATGAGTTGGGTAGAATATCAGCTCACTCTCACCAACCAGACCCCTTGTACAGTAGCTGGAATCTGCCCTGTCTTTCCTTCATCAAGTTCGATACAAACTCTCACTCCAAGCTATAAATGTGGTTTATTCTGGTTATAAAAACAGCCATGACTTTCAGCTCAGAGTTATGATTCCAGCTTGTTAGATTTAGACACCTCTATAATTAATCAAGGCTTTGGCTACAGCTATATGCATCATGTGTGCATTGCTTTCACTTAGGCCTTAGGAAATTTCTGAGAATATGTTTGCCAGTTTCACAATATGACTTATCTGGAATACAGGGCAATAGGGCTTTTTTAAAACACACACACACACACAAAAACACCCTTCCTTCCTTGCCCTACCCGTCATGAGAATTACTCCTCCCTATATTAAGAAGAAGAAGAGTTTGGATTTGATATCCTGCCTCAAAGCAGCTAACATTCTCCTTTCCCTTCCTCCCCCACAACAAACACTCTGTGAGGTGAGTGGGGCTGAGACTGGCCCAAGGTCACCCAGCAGCTGCATGTGGAGGAGCGGAGACGCGAACCCGGTTCCCCAGATTATGAGACTACCGCTCTTAACCACTACACCACACTGGCTCTCAGAGGCAGCTGCCTTCTCAATACCAATAGCAGCTTTGGATGGGGGGTAGCAGGTTTGTTTTGTTTTTTGAGACTGGTAAAGACAGCACAAGGCATTGTATGGCTATTTTGAATGTATCTTTGATGCTTATGTTCTGTTTTTAAAGAGTTCTGCAAGTAAAAGTTTCAATGATATTTTCATGGGTCTGGACAATGATTTCTTCCAAAAGGAGTCAGTTCTTATGCTTCCAGTTACTTCAGACTGGAATGTTAATATCTGCAATATAGCGGCCTTCCTTTTAGTGGATAAACGACTTGCTAACATTTACAGTACTCTAGTGACCTTCTCAGAAGGATTAGTGAAAGCATCCAAAAGCTAAGAGGAGAGTCGTATTTAAAGGTGGATTTCAAATAGCCACATATTACCTAGATAATTTGCCCTTCTAAAAAGTCTACTGATATTCATATGGGGTGAGCTGCTCATAGCACTGACTTAATGCTGTTTGTGTGTGTGGCTCGCTAATTGAATAATTCACTCAAACGCCAGTGCTGCTCTTAAGAGAGGGATATCAGTAGCAGCTGGAAATATTGCAGTAGCTTTAGCAGTAGATACTTCTGGAGGGATTGAATCTGCCGTATATAAAATAGCAATCTTTGGGTATCTCTCTCGCCCTGATCTAGCCACTGTGATCCATGCGACGGTCACCTCCAGACTGGATTATTGTAACTCGCTCTACGTGGGGCTGCCCTTGAAACTGACCCAGAAACTCCAGCGGGTGCAGAATGCCGCGGCGAGACTCCTTATGGGGTCTTCGCTGCGAGATCACATTCATCCGGTACTATACCAGCTGCACTGGCTCCCGGTGGAGTACAGGATCAGGTTTAAGGTGCTGGTTTTAACATTTAAAGCCCTATACGGCCTAGGACCCTCGTACCTACGGGACCGCCTCTCCTGGTATGCCCCACAGAGAAACCTACGGTCTGCAAATAACAACATCCTCAAGGTCCCAGGCCTCAGAGAGGTTAGGCTGGCCTCAACTAGAGCCAGGGCCTTCTCGGCGGCGGCTCCAATCTGGTGGAATGCTCTGTCACAAGAGACTAGGGCCCTGCGGGACCTGACATCTTTCCGCAGGGCCTGCAAGACAGAGTTGTTCCACCAGGCCTTTGGTCAGGGCGCAGCCTGACTCCCTCCTCTGGCAACCTGCACAGAATTTTGCCTAATCGGTTGCCAACAAATTGATTTTAATTAATTTTTATAATGAAATGTTTTTAGAATGTTTTTAGAATTTGACTGTTTGACTATTTGACTGTTGTTAGCCGCCCTGAGCCCGGCTTCGGCTGGGGAGGGCGGGATATAAATAAAATTTATTATTATTATTATTATTATTATTATTCAAGAATCAGCTCGCTCACTCTTTTTTAAAGAGACCTTGCCCTCTTGGCAGGGCTGCAGCAGGATCAGTTGCCAAAAGAGACATAGCAAGTGAGATTACGGACTTGTCTACACTCGTAGTTTTTAACGCTAAAAATGAGTTTTAAAAGGGCTATGGTAACCATATAGCCATATGACTTTTTAAAAAAAAGTCAATAATGTGTTATTGGGACCCAGGTGGCGCTGTGGGTTAAACCACAGAGCCTAGGACTTGCCCATCAGAAGGTCGGCGGTTCGAATCCCCGCAACAGGGTGAACTCCCGTTGCTCGGTCCCTGCTCCTGCCAACCTAGCAGTTTGAAAGCACATCAAAGTGCAAGTAGATAAATAGGTACCACTCTGGGGGAAGGCCACATGACCTGGAAGCTGTATGCCAGCTCTCTCGGCCAATAAAGCGAGATGAGTGCTGCAACTCCAGAGTCTGTCACGACTGGACCTAATGGTCAGGGGTCCCTTTACTCTTTACCTTTAATGTTTTATTAAAATGTGACACCAGAGGGTGCTGCAGAATTCTCCCTGTCAAATAAATGGGTAGACCTTCAAGGAAGTGAAAGAGAAACAAAAGGCCTTTATGCTTTAGAACGATATCAAAAACATCGTTCTAGGAATGTTTAAAGACTAAGCATAGATCCAGCCTGGGTGTTTTGTTGTTTAACCTCCGACCAGGCAACAGGGATGAAATGAGCATTACCATGCATTGGAGCTGTCCTTGACCAGTCTGACCTTTCTGCCTCTCGCTTACCAGTCCAGGAGGTAGAACTGCCAGTTAGGTACCTCCTCTTGAGCCTCAGTGTTGCTAGTGGTGGGGGGGGGGCAGGGACAAAGCTAGATTTGGTTTGTGAGGTTGTGTCAGGGACTGTGTTGAGGAGGGCTGCACTGAGGAGGAAAGGTGGGAGCCACCCCTCCCCCTGATCCCAAATCTTCCCAGGAGCAGGAGGTCAGTATAGATTTGGTAGAGTGGTTTGCAGAGGGGCATAGTTCAGAAGGCAGAAGCTGGGAAATACTGGATGGGGAACACCTAGGAGAAGAAACACTGGGAGAGTGTTAACAGATTAACAGCTTCACAGTCATTGGACAGCATTCCTCCAGCACCCTCCCCAAGGTCGAGAAGAGCTGAGAAAGTCTCAGAACAGAAAGCGCAGGGGGTACAAGCTCAGATTACAAGACATAGGAGTGACATAGATTAATAGGGACAGAGGGGGTGTAAGCCTTAATTGGGAGCACCGCCATTTCTAGGGAGATGTCTTCTTTTGTCTCTCATTGTGATTATTAAATAATCAAACTGGTATGACATTCCTTTCGTCTGATCTTCTTATTTACTTATTTACTACCACCAGGGAGGAAGCCTATTCCCCAAAGCCTGACAGGTTGCTACTTCTTGGGGGGGGGGGGAGCTCAAGCCTTGTGTTCTTCAGTGTGGTTCCAAGATGGATACCAGACCAGAAACTGTGTAACAGAAACCAAGAGTTGTTGCTCGTCTTACTGGTATAGGCTACATACCATTACACTGCCAGTAACTGGTTCTGGATCCACCTGCTGTTGGTCTTTGACGGAACAAGTAGCCTTGACGCCAAACGCTCTTGAATCCGCTTGTCATTTCCATTTGAGATTCGCTTTTAGGGGATGTTTTTCCCTTTTGCCGGACTGCAAAAATCAGCCACAGGCTAATCTGCTTGGAATGTCAAGGAACCCTGGGCTGACGCCTTGATGTATGAATCGTCTATGCTGATAACTCTCCGCTGGGCTTTGATGAATGCATAAAGAGCTGGCGGACGAGCAGAGGTTTTGATTAACTCTGCCAGCCTGGGCATACTTAAACTTCAGCGCAATTGTGTATTGTCAGCCCGCTTGTCTCTTGTGTGCTGAATTCTCATCTAAGCTCTTAAAAAAAAGAAAAAAAGAAATATCAGTTGGAAAATGCCAGTTTCTCTTTCAGGCTGGCTTTTAAAATGAAGTCTGAATCAGGTATAATTTGCCTGGGTAATATTTTTCTTTCTCTCCAAGTAGCTTTGAAATCAAATTACCTTTAATGTTTATCACCTCTTGTATTCACATTTCCATTAATACAGTTTTCCTAACGAAATGAAAACGTTTCTCTGCCAAGCACATCCTCGTAGAAAACAGATACTTCCTGTACGTAGCTCTGTGTTACAGGGACCAACAAAGGCTGGCGGTTAATTTTCATTATGGGGGGGTGGGGGGAGGTGGTTTGAACATTCTGGATGCCAGTAAAACCAGCCTTTTATTTGAGTTGCATCATAATTAATGAAGGCTTTCAGATCATAGCAATCTGTATTGTTTTAGGGTCTCAACCTCCCTTGCTCTCTCAGATGTAACTCTTGGCTTAAGTTTTCCATTCCAACTTGTAATAGAATCAGAATGGGAAGGGACTTCAAAGGACATCTAGCTCAATCCCTTACCGATGCAGGAAATCCGCTGCTACAGCATCTCTGATTGGCGTCCACCCAGCCTCTGCTTAAAAGCAATGGAAGGTCCACCATCTTCCAAAATAGTTTGTTCCACTGTCAAATAGCATGTGCCACCAGGAACTTCTTTGTAATGTCTAGCCTAAATCCTTTGTCTTGTAGTGTGTGTCGGGATCTCCGCTCGGCCAAACTGATAAAGCTCATTTTCCTCTGGCCGAGTACTTCAGAATCGCCTCCCGACGTGATTAGCAACCTGAGCCTTTGATGAGGCCTCAGGCACATTCCCATCCAGCAGAGAATCCAGCAGCATGAGTGATGAGATTTCTGGCTACATGGCTAAAGAGTTTTATTTCTCGCTACGCAGACAGCAAAGAAAAATACATCTTCTCTCTATGAAAGCAGAGAGCAACTGAACAAAGGAACAGGAAACCACTAACGTCACATCCATCTCCCGTCTCCCGTGAGACTTCCAACAGAATGGAATGTGTGGAATGTAAACAGAGTCTTGTGACTCCAAAGCACTGCTCAGTGGCAAACAGAAACTAACAGTGTGAACCCATGGATTTGAGTCCTACCCTCTGGAACAGAGGTGGAGAAACTTTTCTGGCCAGTGGGCCAGATCCTTATGTCTCCACCCCCGGGGCTTGCTCAATTCCCTGACGCCATAGTGATGTCAGGTGGCACTGCACTTTGAAGCCTCCAACCTGTTGGGACGTCAAAGCCCAGTGCCACCCCTCCACTCACTGTTCTGTCCTTTGGCTTCTGTCTTTGTCCACGCCTCCCTCCTTCCAGATGAACATACGATGATGCTCTGCATTGCGTCGTACCATCGATTCATTTAACTCAGAATTGCACAATCTGTGCAGCAACTCTCCAAGTTTTCAAGTAGAGAGATTCTTCCTAGCTCTGTTACACAAGATTCTATTAACAGAAGATGCCAGGGACTGAGTCTGGAACCTTGTGCATGCAAGGCTCTTCCTGTTCTTCTCCAAATCATTCACTTGCCTTGGGGAACCCTGGGAAATGTAGTTCTGTGAGGGAGGCTGTGGATCTCTAATTGTAACTCAGAATTCTCACTACCTTTACCAAACTGCAGTTCTTTAGAGGAAGCTGTGTCAGTTGAACTGATATGAGGATATGCCCTTAGAGAAGGTGCTTGACAAGCTACTTTCGAAGTTATGCAGAACACCTACGTTTCTCCAGGCTAGAAATATGTATGAATTTCTATATGTGCTTTTTAGACATATGGGTGACACATGGGCTCAATTCAGTGTATTTCTGTAGCACACATTCGGCTCTGAAGTCTCTTGTGAACTACTTTCATACTATCAATGTTTAATGCTGTTGACTCTGAGTGACTGCACTGTGCGAACATCTAAATATTGCAGAGGTTTGCTAGGTTGCATCCTTTTTGTTGACTGAGAAGCTCATTAAGGACATCAGACAATGGATCACGGAATCCACCACGGTTCATCCTACCTGTGGCAATGACAACGGCAAACAGAGACGCAAAGTTCGGGGCTGCACGTTGAAGCGTTTGGAAGATGTCAGGTGAAATTTGTTGCACACCATGTTCTTCATGCCTGGGTGGATCATCTGGTAAAAACCACTTGCATTAACAAATTGCTTTATCGTATGCTATGTTGCTTCTGATTTTATGCTCTGTTAACTCAACTGAAGATTAATTAATACCAGTTGAAGCCATAGACACTTCCTGGAGAAAAGCTGTCTTCATAGCAGCCTCCACTAGAGCACGGGCGTTCAGCTGGCAGACCAAGACCCATAGTGGAAAACTGAGGAAGCAGAACTATGGACTACTTGGACTACTCTACGTGGGGCTACCTTTGAAGGTGACCCGGAAACCGCAATTAATCCAGAATGTGGCAGCTAGACTGGTGACTGGGAGTGGCCGCTGGGACCACATAACACCGGTTCTGAGAGATCTGCATTGGCTCCCAGTACGTTTCCGAGCACAATTCAAAGTGTTGATGCTGACCTTTAAAGCCCTAAATGGCCTCGGTCCTGTATACCTGAAGAAGCGTCTCCACCCCCATCGTTCAGCCCAGACACTGAGATCCAGCGCCGAGGGCCTTCTGGCGGTTCCCTCATTGCGAGAAGTAAGGTTACCGGGAAAACCAGGCAGGGGGCCTTCTCGGTAGTGGCACCTGCCCTGTGGAACCCCCTCCCAGCAGATGTCAAGGCAATAAACAACTATTTTTCTTTTAAAAGACAACTGAAGGCAGCCCTCTTTAGGGAAGTTTTTAATGTCTAATGCTGTATTGTTTTTGAGCGGCTCTGAAGCCGCTCAGAGTGGCTGGGGAAACCCAGCCAGATGGGCGGGGTATAAATAATAAATTATTATTATTATTATTATTATTATTATTATTATTATTATTATTATTATTATTATTATTATTATGGATCAGACTCTTTGTCCAGCTCACCCACCAGTTTCTACTTGTGACTTTCTGCTTCCTTCCTAGGTCACAGGCAGAGGTTTCCTCATCTTCTTCCAGATCTTCCAGGGATTAGACCTGTGTTGTACCACTGAGTTACAGTCCTTCTCTCTACTTGAAGAAACAACTATTTCTTGTTTTCTGGATCTGTACTAAGTATCAATACAGACTCTTGATGATTTGGGATAAACAGGGGTCTAAGGTAGAATATCTGTTCTAATTGCTCGTGTATTTTTCTCAGATGCATTTGCCCAACTTTGATATATTTTACATAAAATACATAAATAAATTTTAAACTGAGTTGCCCCATAATTTTCTTCATTTAAATCTGATTAAATGTGAGTGTCCTCTTTTTTTTCCAACAATTGACCATCTTTTGCTTCCAAAGTGTTTTGTTTTTTTAATATCCAAAATCTATTTCATTTCTAGCAGTCCTCTCAGTGCTGTAGTTAGGATTAACCAGGGTAGAGTTAACCGGTACCATCAAACGAAAGTGTCAAGTACTGTTAGAAGTATTAAAACTACTGTGGAATTAATTACCTTTGTAGAGGACCACAGAGTCGGGTCAATTAGATTGGCCCATGGTAATTAAAGTCTCAGATCTCGCCAGACCATCCTCTACGGGCAGTTCTTGAGAAGCAAAAGTGTCCAGCGTTCAACTCAAGGCCTTCTCTGTGAAACAGTAGGAGCTCATCAGGAAAAGCTGTCAAGATCCTACAGTCAATGTTAATTCCTTGAGTGACCTCCATTCTGGCGTAGGCAATTGCAGAATGTACAGGCTGTTCCATTACTTCTGAATGGCAGCGCAGGTGTCAAGATAAAGCAAAGCCCCTCCCTTTTCTTTACCGCTTCTCGTGCTGAACTTCTGTTTCACTCCTTAACTGCTCCATTTCAAAGGCTTGACAACTTGACAGGAGTATTACAGCAAAACCTCAGCATTACAGCTATCTCAGGAAGGAAAGTGGTTCATAATTTCAAAATGCCTGGAACTCTTGAAAGTTCTCCCATTCAAAGGAGTGAGGGATGAGGCACCAGGCATTCAAACAAGGCTGCATTTAGTGCTATTTCCCTTGGAGGGAAATAGAGGCAAAGGAAGGGGAGAGGGGGTTGCTTTGAAAGTGAAACTGTGGCAGATCTTCCAAGTGTTCCTATTTTCCAGGGACAGTCCCAGATTTACAAAAGCCATGCTGGCTTCTGATTTGACCCCAGATTGTCCTGCTTTTCCTCAGGATGTCCCTAATTTCATCAGGGAAATGTTGGAGGGTATGGCAGGACGTCCCTGTTTCCTCGGAGAAATGCTGTAGAGTATGGAGTTATGTGAGATAAGTAACTATACAACCTTTAGAAATCTGAAGCCAGCCGTGTGTGTGTGTATGTGTGTGTGTGTGTGTGTGTGTGTGTGCATATATATATATATCGGAAGCCACCCAGAGTGGTTGGGGCAACCCAGCCAGATGGACAGGGTATAAATAGTAAAATTATTAATATTATTATTATGGAATAGGACATCCTTATTTTCATCGGATAAATGTTGGAGGATATGCTGTGGCAACAGGGAGAGAAATTGTGGTTGTGATGGGGACAGCGGGGCCCCTCAAACCTGCCATTGACCACTTCCTATTTCCACTGTGCCCAGGACTGCCCATTTGAGAATTCTGTGTCCTTCTTGCATGCACTCATAGCTTTGGGTTAGAACCAGTTGAAATTAAAAGAAGGTTTTATCCAGCAGTAGCCCAGGTGGCTACCCTATATTTCATTTGAAGACTCACTAAGAGCAGAGGTGCAGGATCCCAGACTTAGAGCCCAAGGTCCACACTTACCAGTGTCACTGCTTATAGTCTGCAAAAGAAGCCTCGAGATGAGGGTAAATAAGTAAATAAATAAATAACTTTCAACATTTCTACTATAATTTGGTAATATATCGGCAGGCATATATTGCTTACGAGTGTCTGAATATGTTTGCAGAATTCAGGACCAAAACACGCTTTCAGGCTTGAACAGAATTAGATTCTGCTAAAATGGATTGAGCAACTTGTTTCTGCACATTACATGCTGGGAACTAAGTCTATGTTGCAATAGGCAGGTTGAGACGCACAAGCTCCAATGAGCTATTCAGTATATGAATCTGTCAATGTCAGCCTTAAGTCTTATGTTTAATAAACTATGCAGTATAATGCCTCTCTGTATCTCATCAAACAATGTTAGCCAAGATGAGATGGATGGAGTGACAGCCTACGATCAAATATATTTTTAAAAACCCATGTATTGTTTTCTGCATCCTTGTTTCCTTTTGTCAATTCCCAGTTTATTACTGACACCTCAAAAGGACTCACATATCTAGTTGGCATCTTCATTTCAACTACCAAAATGATCAGCAATTGAAACAGAAAGGTGTTGATGCTGAAATGCCACTGCCAGGCTGACACTTCGCTGAGAATAATCAGGGACAGAGGGGTTTGAAATCCGAGTTGCTGCTCCAAGCTCTCTACTGACACTATGACACCAGCTAGCATTCTGTTCACAGTTGCAAAGTCAGAGGACCCTGAATGCTAAAAATTCATTTGCAAGAAGGGAAGGGAAGATTTTCCGCAAACTGTGCCTGTCAGAGAGACAACCTAAGCTATATCATGTTTCAGGCCCTTGACGCACAATACAAAATACTCAATAACCTTTGGGGAATGCTAGAACATGTTTTAGCCAAGTGAACATATTTTGTAGAAGTTCCATCACAAAAGTCCTGATAGCTTTGAAGGCAATGAGGCCTCTAGAGCTGCGCCAACTTATTCCACACAGGCTAATATTATGCCTTGTTTTTGATCCATGTGCTGCTTTTATGAATCAGGTATGGTGGGGGCTGCTCCTAAGATTATATTCGTTGTTGTTGTTATTTCTATACCACATACCACCCTTCATCCGAAGATCACAGGGCTGTTTACAATATAAAAAACACAAAACACATATCATAATAACATACAAAAACAATAACACCCTCACAGTATTGTTATTTATTACTACTTAGAAGCAGTGAGGCACACTGTTGAGATGGTGCAGTTCTGAGTAAGCTCAGTAGCTGTTCTTCTCCATCTCAAAACTCCTTTGCTGATGCAGGTAAAGGTAAAGGACCCCTGGACAGCTGAGTCCAGTCAAATTCGACCATGGGGTGTGGCGCTCACCTCCACTTTCAAGCCAAGGGAGCTGGTGTTTGTCTGCAGACAGTTTTCCTGGTCACATATGTGGCCAGCAAGACTAAACTGCTTCTGGTGCAATGGGTCACCGTGACGGAAACCAGAGCGCATGGAAATGCGGTTTACCTTCCTGCCACAGTGGTACCTATTTATCTACTTGTACTGGTATGCCTTTGAACTGCTAGGTTGGCAGGAGGTGGGACAAAGCAATGGGAGCTCACTCTGTCGTGTGGATTCAAACTGCTGACCTTATGATTGGCCAAGCCCAAGAGGCTTGGTGGTTTAAACCACTGATGATGCAATAGGTCATTGGAAGAAAATCTAGATCTCTCTGAAATGGCAACCCACAGCCGGCTTTGTTGGGTTAGAGTGCATTCATTATTTTTCATTTCCCCCACCCTCTACCCCAAAGTGAGGCATGTGATGTAAGAAGAATATAGATCTATCATTTTAATCTGGAGCTTATTAACATTCTCCTTAATTTGTGGATTTGTGTTCTAAATGTATTCAGATCCTGACTGGAATTCAGTCCAGTCCAGACATAAGTCTTTCTGCTGCAGGAGTCAGATAAAACAATTAATACACAGCACACGGAAGAATCTGGTTACTCACAAAACACACTCAAACAAAATAGCAACTGAAAAGCTACAAACGTTATTTAATGAGAGATTTATAATAAATATAATTCACGTATATATATTATCAGTAAATATATCAGCATGACCTGTTTTTAAAATTTGTACCTAGACAATTCTAAGGTTTTTATCTTTTGCATGTGCACAAACAAATATCCTCTTTAAAAAAGTGACAGCTCATAAAGATGGAAATGTAGAAGATGGAAAAATAAAGAGATCACAGGAATTTCAAAGACTAAATCTGCTAAAATACTGTAATACACAGCTTGAAATAGAGAGTATTACAACCTTGAGAATATGTAGAGTTGTGTGGATGATGTTTCGTAAACCACATGAGTAAAGAGTTAGTAAAGTTAACGGAAAGACTCTGCAAAGTACTAGTGATGCACAACCTTGATTCGTTTTAATGCCAGGATGCACAAAATGAATGGAGGTTGCACAGCGCATGAATTTAATGGATTATGCATAATGGGCACAATCCACAGAGAAATTCAGGCCCCACTGAAATACATGGGAGTTGTGCAATGACACTACTAGGTTTTCATGTTCAGATTCTGCTTATTTGAATTCAGCTTTTGCAGGAGAACTTCCTGGTGGATTGTGCTACAATGAGTGATGTGTCAATTGACTAAAAAAAAGAAGTATTTTTAAAAAATAAAATTTAAAAATGACCAAGTCTTAAGTTATGCTGTCCGCCCATTGGAATGCAATGTGAGAATTTCTTATGTACAGCTATTTATATAATCTTTGGATTTTTCACATTCTGGTTTTAAATTAACTTTGCAAACAGAGACAATTCTTATATAACAGAGCTCTATCTGGTGGCTAGCAGCAAGAACATTTATAGTCTTCCTTCTTCTTACTGATTTTTCAAAAATAAAGCAGCTCCACACTGGATCCACTGATCTTGGCTGCCTCCACATGGAACATCAATGTTTGTCACCACGCAATCCCTCTCAGCACTGGTGTAAACTGGCAAAGAGATGCATTCATCAGGAGAATAGGACCCATAAGCATTCTGTAAAGAAAGAAAAAACAATCCATTTGAATGCGAAGGCATTAGATGAATTAATCTCATGACGCTCAAGGATGTAAAGGCCAAGTGTGACGAATTCATTTATGTTTAGGTATCAGAAGAGAACTTGAGTAAGAGAGAGCAGAGTAGGAATGGATATGTCAACTGCTGGAAAGCCTTGCTAGCCAAATGCATTCAAGGTCACTACCAATTACCAGGACTCATTTCATACAGGGTTGCGAAATTAGGTAAGAATGCCAGGAACTCAATGAGGCTGACACCTGTGAAATTAGTCTCCACAGTTAGCAAGAGGGTCCTCATGTGTGCACAAGTCTTTGATTTAAGGATGTGCAACCTGAATAATGCAGTGAATTGGGGTGATTCAGGTCATGGTTTCACATTACTGATTAATATGGTGTCTTTAGGTTGATCAAGGGCCCCAAAAGCTTCTGAGCCACTCTGTGGCTTGGGTTTTCCAAAAAGTTAAGCACACAGCATTTTTATTCTATTTTATTTTCTGCGATATATGATCAACCAGACTGGTGAAGCACCCAGAGTCTGAGAAGGGAAGAGGTGGAGGTGTGTGCAAGAGAGATGTTTCATTTTGACCAGGTGTGAGGAACCTTTGGCCTCCTCAGATTTTTGCTGAACTACAAGTCCTGTCATCCCTGGCCACTGGCCACACTTGCTATGCCTTATGGGAGTTGTAGTTCACCAACATCTGGAGGGCCAAAGGTTCCCCACAAGCAGTTTTGACAGACAGGTCTAGTTTAATCACAGAGAATTATTTTCTGAGGCCACTAAATCGGTGATTTAGGGGACAGATGTTAAAGTAAATAAACAGAGCAGGGCGTAAGTAACAGAGTGTGATTATGGGAGCAGCTTGCTTCTTTCCCAGTTATGCTTCTTCCTAAAAAACAATGAAAAATAATAACACTATCTTTTAAAAAATAAATAACACAATTCTATAAAAACAAGCCTTGCTGAATTCAACAGGGATTACAACCAGGTCTACAGCAAAAGAAACAGATTTGATAGGTGTGAACTGTGCCCCAATCATTTTATCCACCCTCTGTTTTCTAGTATGTCCCAGAAATCTGTGTTTCCTTTTCTTCAAGGACAAAGCAACATATATTTTTTCTGCAATAAAATTACCAGTTTATACTTTCATAGTGAAAACCCATGTTTAAGGAAATTAGCATGTAGCACAAATTATTTGAGACTTCCAAATCTGAATTAAATAAAGATTATTACTTTAATTGGAAAGTTGTATGGAGCACAATTCTTCATGTTCAAGGTTTTTAAAATCTAATTCTATGCATTTAAATAATATTTGGGATTTGTTTTTCTTTACATATATGTAATACCAAACAACCCTTGTACACTGTTTATAGAACATTCTGTTTAAAATGTTATTTAAGGGC
This sequence comes from Podarcis muralis, assembly GCF_964188315.1. Lineage (NCBI taxonomy): Eukaryota > Metazoa > Chordata > Lepidosauria > Squamata > Lacertidae > Podarcis > Podarcis muralis. The sequence goes on along the minus strand of NC_135658.1, from coordinate 21,402,386 downwards.
ACATTCAAAACTTCTCACTTTGCTCCTGGTAGCAATTAGGAGTGTGCACCAGCATCAGGATTCCTAACTTCCTACCCCTTGTGGACAGAAGTGGATAAACTGTGCAGGTGTGGTAGCCCGTCTAGAGTAGATTAAGTCAGCCAGAAACATTCCACTGGGTGCCTTTAAATTTGATTTTTAATGGAAATGTGTATAGCTCTCTTTTTCCCCCTAGCAGAATTTGGAGAAATTTGCAGGCATGGTTGTCCAGTGCGAGCTGTAGTTGTTCTCCTTCAAGGGCAACATTACAGTTTCCTTATGAGCAACAGTTAAGGGAGTTGATGGTTAAGGGTATATGGAACAGTTAAGGGTATGCTGAGCCTGGAAAAGAGGAGGTATCTTCAAATATATAAAGGGCTGTCAATGGAAGATGGAGCAAGCTTGTTTTCTCCTGCTCCAGAGGGTGGTACCCAAAACAATGGCTTCAAGTTGCAGGAGATCTGACTAAACACCAGGAAGAACTTTCTGGCAGTAACAACTGTTTGACAGTCTCTCTCGGGGGGTTGTGGACTCTCCTTCCTTGGAAGTTTTTCAGTAGAGGTTGGATGGCCATCTGTCATGGATGCTTTTACTCGAGATTCCTGCATTGCAAGGGATTGGACTAGATGACCCTCGTGGTCCCTTCCAACTCTACAATTCTATGATTCTATCATCACAAATAATATAGGACAGATACTGTAGGTGTGTATGAGAGAGAGTGATAATAAATTATGGTAGACTAAGATTAAGCAATTCACTTTGGCAGAGTCAGAGAGAGGCACACACGCAACTAGGGGCTCACTTGAGTATATGAGAGAAGCAGGCTGAGCTAAAAATAAAATGAAATAACTCAGCTTAATTAAAAAAAAAAGACTCATATACAAAGTCTCAAATCTAGAGGGGGCAGAGGAATGAAACTCTACCAAAAATAAAGTACAGCAAGGTAAAAACGGAATGAACTAGAAACACAAATAATTCCAGCATTAAACTGAAGGGAAGAGGGATAATACTGCACTGTGATAAAACTTTGCACCAATTCCAATGAGAAAAGGATATTAAGAACAGACTGAAAAGGAACATTAATGCACCAACCCTACATACAACTAAGGTGTGTGTGTGTGTGTGTGTGTGTGTGTGTGTGTGTGTGTGGAGAATAGAACTGCATTTAATAAAACTGCACAAAAGTACTCAGACCAAAAAAAAAAAAAGAATGGATTTTTAAAAAAAGAAATTGAAAGTGTGGAGATAGGAAGAAAAGCTCAACCTAGTTCACTGAAAGCTTTTGCTTCTCACAATAAAATAAAATAGCAGTTTATTGCTACCAATTTGAAACAAGCCTTTTTGGAGGCTCTCCTTTGACACGAGGGACCTTGCACAGATTCTGCTGTGGGGAAACCCCCAAAGGCTCTGAGACACTCCCGTTTGACCCACAGTTCATATGAAGCACATCTCCAACAGCAATACACTTTACTGAGATCCAGTAGTGAATGTCGTTGTCCATGTCTTTGTATCAAATGTTCTTTTGATCTGCCCTTGCTCAGGTTTCCCCAGTTGATCTCTCAGAATTGCATTTAGGTGAAGTCTTATGGGATCATAGGAAGATTCTACACATCTCAAAACTGTCTTTGAACCAGTCTTGAAATTGCTTCTACATGTGCGCCAACATTGTTAATGGAAAATAAGATACCTGAAAATCATGACTTCGTTTAAAAAAAATCATATAAAGATTCTTATCAAAGTGTTATATTCAGACTATAAACACAGGAAATACAAACAGCAGCCCAAAAATCTGAGGGTCAAATAAATGCAGCTACGTGTCTCCTTTCCCTCAACTTAAACAAAAAGGGATAACAGTTTTGAGAGCAGAAGGAGGTAGGTGTATGGAAGGGCTGCGCAGTCTATTTCTTTCCAGGACTTTGTCAACTCAAAAGCACCCCAAACATGCTTCCCCCCCTGCAGAAAATATACAAGGTCCTTTTTCCCTGAGAATGAGGAAACAGGTTGGGGTGAAAAAGCAAAAGTGAGGTCTTGAGCAAATGAACTGCCAGAGGGGAAAGAGTAAAATACTCCCTCCCTGTTCCTTACTGCAATATTCAATGCTGTTTTTAATTAAGAAAACACTAGAGGGAAAGAGTCATATGACTGCATATCACACCTAATTTGGTTCAGATTTCAGTTTTATGGGGAAATAAACTGCAGACAATCTGGCAATAATTATTCATCTGAGGTTAATTGGGAGAGTGTGATAAATGGCAGACAATGAACAAAAGTTATTCTTCAGGGCAGTTTTCTTCCCTAAGGATTTATCAACCAGTCATATGAAAAAGTCTGGAGTGCTATACTATATTCATCTAAGAGCTCTGTGATATTCAACAACTATTGATTAGCCAAATACAGTGCTTTTTTTCTAAAAAAAAAAAAAAGTTTAGGGGTACTCTCATTTTTCTACTCATATTAAAATACTGCCCCTCAATGAGGCCAAACTTAGACTCAAAAAATATTTAGGGGTATGTGTACCCCTGCATCCCCACAGGAAAAAAGCACTGGCAAGTATGACTTGCACCTTGACAGACCGCTGTGTATACTTCCAGTTGCTCCTTGATTATTCCAAAGGCTGACACCTATTCTTTGGTTTCAGCCTGCTCTTGTCCGCACAATTGTTTCTGCATCAGTACATAGGGAGGTACCTGTATGACTGAATTGTTTCACTATGTAACGCTAATGCAACTGTGACCATCATGGTCTAGAAAAGCCTTAATATATCTGGCTTATTACATGATAGGAAAATTAGTCATTCATTCTATTCTGAGGGACTCTTCCTAGGGTTGCCATATTTCAACCTTTTGGGGGGAAAGTTGTTGAGCTTTTTATTATTATTATTTGTCAAAGCTGTTGAGCTATTTGTAAGAAAAGTTGCCAAAATCTACACTTCTGACATGGGTTGCCTGGACACTGATTCTGACAGCCATATTCCAGCTAAGCCCAGGAAATTCCGGATGTATGGCAGCCTTATCTTCACTCAATAATTATTTGCATGTTGGAATCAACTTTGCAGATTCTTTGCATGAAATTGTTCAAACAAAAGTTTGTATAAAGCTACAAACAGATCGTAAAAAATAATTGGGAAATTTTACTGAATCAAAGTAAGCTGAATGTGATCCAGGCACATATGAAGCCTTGGGACTAGCTCAATAGGTGAATAGCCACTGAAAAGAACTAATTTAAGGTAACATCAGTGACTTAAAAAAATAGTCATGAAAACTGGCTCTGGTTATGCAATATGGCTTTTGTGGTTAGTCTGGTTAAATGTTCCCAGCTAATATTTGAGGAAATGAAAATTATATTAACCTATACCAGGAATAGAACTCTCTATTTACAGGTCCACACTGCAACAACAAAGGGCGAATGAGCACCATGTGTTCTATGAAAACCTATTTCCTCTTCCCGAGAAGTATAGCTTTAGATAAAAAGAAAATCCACTTTTGAAGATATGAAGAATGGAGCTTATTAAACTGCAAGGAATCTGACCTCTTTTTTTTAAAGCAGGTCAGACGTCATACTGAAAACCTATTACAGCAAAGGAAACCAATTACAGAACTTAAAGTTTAGGACCCTTAATAATGAATTACCTGTGGAATCCAGGCCATGTAACAAGGGAGCACAGAGGACACACTGGGAGAATCATGCTGGTTTTCTGAAAGTCGATTTCCATCAAAACTACAGCCTTCCAGTTGAAGGCCACTGATCTGTCATGGAAACACATAAAATATTCAAATGTGTGTTAGGGATTGAAAATGTGAGTAGTGATCGTGTTATATCTTAGCATTGGCTAAAGCAGTTCTCTGAATGGTTCATGTAGATAACAAAAATCAGCTGGAAATAGTACAGAACAGAGTAGGAAGTGTGATTACAAAGTATGTTCTAGAATAAAGGGCACTTCCTATGTTTTGGATACAATTTTTTATTATTGCTAGAGAAAAAATATCAGTCTATGTCAGTACTTGTGTCAGTGGCAAGTGTCAGGGCACTAGAGTAATGGAAATAGAGTAGCAAGAGCCAAATAAACATTAACAATGTCACATAAAGAGGAGAAAACAAATGCTCAAATAGGCATGGCTTTCCATTGAGAGGTTTGACATTCACTTTCAAAGAACGAATTCAGTTACTGCATGTTTTCTGCAAGTCATTGAAATGTTTGCCACTCTACTATGTGTAGAAATAATGCACAAGGGGAATGAATAAAAGAAATCTTAAATGTATGGGGGGGTCTGTACAAGGTCTGCTGCTCACTTTATTTTTTCTATTGCGCTAACAAATCTGGCACTCTAGAATTCTAGGGGTGATGTGTTTTGAAAGCTTCATTTTAGCAATTAATTACTGAAGCAGCACATACAATTTCTGAAGGAAGTTTCTTATTCCTACATTTAGGGGAAGCTAATTTTTGCTGAAATTAATAATAAAGTAGATTTTATTTTTTTGTCATTGGCATTCCCAGCTCCATGTTTTTTTGAATCAATTTCAATATGATTCTCAAAAGCCATGTATATAATAAAAAATTGTTGCCACTTGCCACTGTTACAGAGCTCAGTTCAATGGAAGTGCTGCACATGCCCCTCAAAACTGTGTATCATTTAGCTTCACACTGAAAGGGAGCACATTTAATAAGAGGACCCTCAAACCTACTATGTCATATTCAAGTAGATTCCAAGTTGTTTGTTCCAAGGATGCTCCCCAGACTGATTGCTGAACATGAGATTTTCCCTGTGACAAATGAACCACCTTAATGCATGCCTAATTAATCCTATGGACTCTGTGTCATGTCAAATGCAGGTAAACACCTCAAATTCAGCTATTAATTATCCTGCGCGAATAATGAGCTATCTCCAGCAAACATGCTGCTCTAATTAAAATAAGCAACCTTGTTTGTATTTCCTTAGAAATCCAAGGTCAATCCCTGTAGCGTACATAGTCTTAAAGCATAATCTTGACTGGTGAAGTCACCTTTTGTGACTGTGGTGGGAAATGTAATTGCTATTACAGTGGTACCTCGGGTTACATACGCTTCAGGTTACATACGCTTCAGGTTACACACTCCACTAAGCCAGACATAGTGCTTCAGGTTAAGAACTTTGCTTCAGGATAAGAACAGAAATCGGGCTCCGGCAGCGTGGCGGCAACAGGAGGCCCCATTAGCTAAAGTGGTGCTTCAGGTTAAGAACAGTTTCAGGTTAAGTACGGACCTCCAGAACGAATTAAGTACTTAACCCGAGGTACCACTGTACTCATGACAGATCATTAACTGCACTTTTTGTTCTTCAGTGTCACCTGTGCTTATCCCAGACACGAATTAAGATGACCTTGCAAATTTAGGTTAAATGTCAGCTGATAAATCAATTCTCTCTCTTCCACCCCCAAGTTGTACAGCTTTTTTGAACCTATCCAGAAGGCGGTCCCATGCCTCTCCTTTTCAAGATACTTTGACACCATGACCTACTGGGGGAAAAGCCTTCTCTCCCCTACCTGAGCTTTAGTTAGCATCACTCCCTTTATCTCTCACTCCTGTATCGCCATGAAGTTGGATAAGGCCAGCCCACAGTATGGAAGGTTGTGGTGGAGATAACTGAAGACATAGAATTGTAGAGTTGGAAGGGACCACAAAGGTCATCCAATCCAACCCTGCAATGCAGGGATCTTTCACCCAATGTGGGGCTCGAACCCACAACCTTGCGATTAAGAGTCTCATGCTTTAGTGGCTGAGCTATCCTCAGAATACAGGGGGAGTTAGTTAATTCTCTGTTCTGAAAAGAAACCCCTTCCCACCCAAATCAGCAGTAAATCTCCAAACCCAGCCACAACAAGGCTCCAGCGGTAACAGTGAAATCTCAGGAAACTGCCTCTTAGTATTCATTCTTCTTAATATTCATTTATGAGACAGGGAGCCACTGTGTCCCAACCCTCTCACTTCTTTCTGCCTTTCATATTTCATGAGTCTTACGCACCTACAGCTCCTGGGAGAGCTGAAAACCAGCTATTTGCATGTGAACTTTTCCTCCTCTTGGTTTATTTAGTATCTTTTTGCTTATGTTGGGTTTAAACATCCACCTCATAATCCCTTATACGGCATGTCTTTTCCTATCTCTGTTGGGAGTTGTTTTGGGCAGGTAAGTCTGCATAATTTTAACCACTAATCATTCTATTCTATTTTCAGTATTTGTGCTTCCATCCATAAGAACTATTTTTTACTCTGTCAACCATTTTGAGTAAATAAACACATTTAAATGTAATACAGTGCTATATTCCCCTGACTTATCTCACTGCAAAACCTCATTGCTTTGTTGGGGGGGGGGGGTGTCCTTGTTGGATCCCCAGGCAAATTTTGTGCCACTAGTCCTTGTATGAGGACTGGTGCCATCCAGGACAAATAATGCAGTAGTTTTGCCTTTACTGCTGGGAGTTGGGAACATGGAATGGCAGATAAGAGGCTATGTCTTCCTGCTGCTACCTTGACTGACTGTATGCACAGGCATACAGAGGACAGAAATGAGGGAGAAAGAAAGAGCTCATCCCTTTTCTTTCCTCCTATGATTCAAAGGAAGGAATGATTTGCAGCACTAATTGAAAAATAAAATACTGTTGTGCCTTAAGTAGCAATGCAGCCTTCATTATCATTATTAGATAAATTTGCTCACACACATCAAGCTTCACTTTATTTCAAACAAATGTGTAAGCTGGCAGATTGCAAAGAATCTCTGATTTTCAGGGTTCAAGTTCTCCCCAGTAGGAACTGAATGATCATTAAGTGTGATCACAACTCAACTGGAAAGCACAGCCATGCTTCTCTTTAGTTTATACAGAGCCAAGAGTCTGTATGGTTTTAATATTTGTGTGTATAAGCAGCACATCTGATGTTTGCAAAGCTTGAAGACATAACTTGGGATATATTTTCTCTAAAGTCTTTATATTCTGTTTTCACTAAATTCATACTACTGCTAAAATGCCATTGGGAAAATCTCTTTATTTTTCATTTCCCAGTGATTTAAAATGATCACAAAAGGCATGTATTTGCATATGGGCATGAGATGTATCAGGGTAGAGTCTCTGTCCAAGTAATTCTAAATGTCATTAAAAAGATATAATAATGTATAAATTGACTCTGAATCAAGAATTCCTCATAGCCTTAATAGGAAGGAATTGTTACCTTAATCATGCCTTGAGGTTATCTGGTGAATTAATTATCCATTTCAGGATTGGAAATCCCTCTGGACCAAGCTGTAAATTTGGTTCAGGTACATGACTAAAGAGCACCTGCACTTCAAATTGTCTTTCAGAGAGGATCCCAAAATTGTTAGGTGACCTTTACAGATACACTTGAAAACCGTATCAGAAGTCTGAATGTCTGAAAAATGCATTTGTAATTGTTGACACTCCGCTCTCAGATTTACAATCTGCAAGTCCTAGCCTTCATTAAGCCACAACAAATGCCTTTGCTCCTGTCAACTGGTCTTTTTCTTAATCAGTTCATTTTTAATCTAAACATCCTCTTGTTATGCATGGCGTGCTGTCCCCCACAACCCCTCCCTGAGGACTCTGCCAGTCCTTGAAGTGTTATTTCTGCCTCAAGGTGATGACTTCTGCCAGGCTTCTATTGGCGCCAGGAGTAACAGTTGCTGAAGTGACAAGCTTTGTTTAGTCATTTAGTCGTGTCCGACTCTTTGTGACCCCATGGACCAGAGCACGCCAGGCACTCCTGTCTTCCACTGCCTCCCGCAGCTTGGTCAAACTCATGCTGGTAGCTTTGAGAACACTGTCCAACCACCTTGTCCTCTGTCGTCCCCTTCTCCTTGTGCCCTCCATCTTTCCCAACATCAGGGTCTTTTCCAGGGAGTCTTCTCTTCTCATGAGGTGGCCAAAGTATTGGAGCCTCAGCTTCACGATCTGTCCTTCCAGTCAGCACTCAGGGCTGATTTCCTTAAGAATGGAGAGGTTTGATCTTCTTGCAGTTCTTGGGACTCTCAAGTGTCTCCTCCAGCACCACAATTCAAAAGCATCAATTCTTCGGCGATCAGCCTTCTTTATGGTCCAGCTCTCACTCCCATACATCACTACTGGGAAAACCATAGCTTCAACTATACGGACCTTTGTTGGCAAGGTAGTGACAAGTGACAAGCTTACATTTCTGCAATACTCACATGTTACAGCCAGCAGTGATCAGTGGGGTGGCACAGGCAGGGCAGCATTGCACACCTGGCTTCCCAATATTGAGCACTGCTGCTGCTAACCGAGAAGGGTGCGGTGTGGGAAGCTCAGTGTGGTGCAACCAATCAGATGTTCCTACTATTGCATTCACACCACATTGAGCTCCCTGTGCCCCATCCCTCCCGCTTTTAGTAAGCAGCAGTGATGCTCAGTGTTGGGAAAACAGATGTGCAACACCATCAAGCTGGTTACTGCTGCCTATAGAAAGCACCATTTACCAGAGAACCACTCTAAGAGGAAAGCATCTTAAAGGAACGGAATTTGGTTTGTGTGCTACAGCAGTGGATTCTAGTAACATTTTCTGTGACCCCCATACTCAGCTTTTTGAATAATTTCTTCTGGAGACCTGCATGTTTGTCTTCCAGAAGTGGTGAAAAATGTTATTGGCTTTTGGTTCCCATAGAAAATAAGAGAGTATCTAGGGTAATTAGGTAACCCATCACATTTGGGGACTGGGTAGGCTATAATTTCAATAGAACAAATGAAAGGACATTTCAATTGGCTTTCATAGAATTTCATGGAAGCTTCAGTGAATGAGAAAAACATGAACATGCAGAATACCTGAACTTGGAGCTTTGCTGCTCGTATCTGACCTTTCCAAGATGCTGTAAATTTTAGGCTGTCTACTGAACAGCTCATCACCCTAGAAGAGAGAAATAAGATGAAAACCTAAATAATGTATTTCACAAGACCATAAGAAACTTAAAATAACAGATTCATCTGCTGAGTAAGGGAGTTGGATTTTTTTTATTAAAAAAAAGGAGCAAGAGAAAATACAGCATTCTGTAAAAGAAAATATTTCTGGCAATGAAAAATAAGATAAAAGTATTTTTTTCAAACAATATTGTTTCAATTTGAATAAGAATTTAAGAGCCTAAAAAAACTACATGGTAATTTCTGAAGAAGCAAAATCTCTTATTTCCTGGACTATGAATTCCTAATTTACATACCTACCGGTATGTTTAAGATAACATTTTCTGCACAAAAACATGTTCTGTCTCCACAAAACATTCCCCCGAGAGCTGTCTTCATGTTCTGGCTCAAAAGAATAGAAATGCTGGGACTTGACCAGAAACCGCTAGCAGAAAATGTGGAAACCTGGCCTATGCACTAATGGAGCTACTGCTGCCAGGCAAGGGAATTCCAACCACAGGCACAAAAGTATCCACATGTTTCTGTTTTAACCAATTACTGATCACCATTGCCTTGACTGGTAAGGGAATGCTTTCAGGGCTGCACTGTCTGAACAATCCTACATATTTTTTGTTGGCTGCATCCCAATATATCATATGACCTTTGGCTTCTTTAGTATAGTCTGTCTTTGCTTCTTGTGTTTCAGCTCTTCTTGTGCCAGTGATGCTCTTCCGCAGTGGTTTTCAACCAGTGTGCCGTGGCACCTAGGGTGCCTTGAATGATGGTCAGGGGCAGCACTGGCCTCTGTCCCTCTTTCTTTCCTTCCCTCCCTCCTCTGATGCCCTCTTGTGTCTCTGCCTCCCAAAGGCTTGCATGGCTGTTTGTTGCAGCAGCCCTGGCTACAAGCTCCCCAAGCGAATGGTGCCTCTGGGGCTGGCCAGTGCATTTCTGATTTTTAGCCATTTTGGGCACACATTTGAAGTAAGCCCCACAGGAATGGAAACAAGACAGCATGGTTCTTCTTGAACTCCCCCCCCCCCTTTTAGATAACCATTTTAGTTTGTAGTGGTTTGCAGACAAGCACATTTATTTATATCATTGGTTTTCAGCCAGTATGCCGTGGCACCTCGGGGTGCCTGAATGGTGGCCAGGGGTGCCGCGGTAAACACTGGCCTCTGTCCCTCTTTCCTTCCCTCCCTCCTCTGATGCCCTCTTGTGTCTCTGCCTCCCAAAGGCTTGCATGGCTGTTTGTTGCAGCAGCCCTGGCTACAAGCTCCCCAGGCAAATGGTCCTCTGGGACTGGCCAGGGGCTGCTTCCCAGGCCCCTGTGGGGCAGTGTGATGAGACACCTCTCTTTGGGGTAAGGGGGGCAGCTCAGAGACCGGGGCGGCAGCTGCAGCTGCCCAGAGGACTCCTAAGAAGGGGGGGGGAGGCTGAGAGAACACTCCACAAAGGAGGGTGTTTGAAAAAGGGTGAGGGGCTGCCAGCTCTGCAGGCAAGGGGTGACATAACTGGGCTCCTGAGCCCCACAGGGGTGCCGCAGAAAGAATGTAATTGGTTAAGGGAACTGTGGACTCAGAAAGGTTGAAAACCTCTGCTCTACCAGATCAAACTAAACAACTATTTGGCCCAGCAACCTGTTTTTCACAGTGGTCAACTACTGCGCAAAGTCTTACTCTCCCAGTACTTTCCCTCTTTAAAATATTCTCTCCCAAAGTGCCTTTTTTTTAAGGGCACTTACTGAATGCGGATGAGTGTCCACATATAGCTAGTACTTAAGAACCAAGCATTATTAAAAGGTTCTTAAAAGATGAGTGCAACATATAGTTAGTACTTAAGAACAAAGCGTTCTTAAAAGTTTATTTACACTTACAGATAAATAGATTTCACTGAAATGAATGGAATTTACTTTCAAGTAAGCCTGGCTAGCTTTGCTGTCCCCACTATGCTGTTGGAACACTCATTTTTCAGGGCTTCTGCTTGAGTAACATCCACTTATTTCAGTTCAGCTGGTTGAGCCAGGAAGTCATGCCAGCATACTCTGGCTGTGCTTGGGAACTGGCCAATAGAGCTGGAGATCTGCTGGATCCTAATTTGCTCATCCTGGCGGGTTTTGAATTTGGGTTGCTCCCTAAAATAACACAGAAGCTGCTGCCAGAAAGAAGTCCTTATTATTGGAGAGAAAGTTGTACTGCGGGTCTGCACAACATCAAGCCAAGGATGCCAAATGCAGGCCTCCAGCAATGTACTGTGGTCCAATGGATGCTTGATATCCCTCCTCCATTCCTTCCCCTGCTTTTACAATGCCAGGAGATCAAGGTTTCTCAACTTATCTTACATGTCATGAGGCTTGGTGGCTAACAAGTTATACATGATTGCTATATTGGTTTTTCACCCATTTATTTAATTTAGGAAATTTATATCCTGTTTTGTTTTTTACCTTTTTAGAAACACTACTCAGGGTGGCCCACATTAATTTTTAATGCAAAATGTATAATATCTTTAACATATATCTGAAAGAGTCCATAAAAGAAGATAAAAACCACAGGTTTCTAATGCAATTAACTAAAAGCTTCTCTAAATAGAAAAAGGTCATAACAAGAGGGCAGGAGAGAGAGAAAGGGGACCAACTGGGCTTCATGCAGAAGAGAATGTTTTTGATTGCTACCGTTCAGTATTTTCCTGGAAAGATAGGCAAACAGGAGGCAATAAAAGGAAAGCAAAGGCGTTAAGAGATTCATAAAACGGCAACCAATTCACTTACCTTGCGGTCTCTTGTCGTAAGGCATTCAGAAATGTGTCAGGGTGGAAGAGTTCTGAGAGGTCGAGGGTATCTGAGAGCAAGATCTGCTTTTCTGCTTTACTCACCCAATTCTACAAAGGTAACAATATTGCACATTAATTGGGGAAAAACACCTAGTTTACTGTTGTAAATGGTCTTGAATCTTGAACACATTCGCCCACCAATCCTCTATACGTTATATGCTTATATATCCCACTGACATCAATGCATATAACCAAGCCCAGGACTGTAGTTTTGGATGCAAATGATAAATGCACTTTGAACTTGATTTTAGTGTGATTGAGGGGCAAGAAAGATGAAGTCGATGCACAACATGACTAGGGATTTTTTTTATTCATATGGCATCTTCAAGCTCAGGGAGCAAAAAATTCATGTTCAATGAGAATGGGGGTGACTTGTTATTCTAATAAATAAATAAATAAATAAATAAATAAATAAATAAATAAATAAATAAATAAATATTTCCCATTCTGGAAAATGTCAGGAGGTAAGTGAATGCTATGGGAAGTCACCCCTTTTACATCAGACTGCAAAAGAAAAGAGACTTAACTTGGATTGTGTTTTCCATTCAAGCAAACATAGTCTCCATATAAAATGCTATTAATCCCCTAAATTGGATCGTTCAATTTATTTATTTTGACATTTATACTTAATCTTTCTATGATAAAATCAAATTCAAGGCAGCTTAAAATGAATATATAAATCACACAAAATTAAAGTGATTGTGAGAACTGTGGACTGCATTTGCTAGGAAAAGACTCTTCCATTTTCTGTTCTCAGAAAGAATCTGCCTATCCTGGTATGTAGGTGAACCCTCAAGTGAAAATTTGGTGCTTGAGAGAGGAGCTTACAATGTAACAGAGTGGTCTGGGAAACTAGAAGGTCCTGATATGTGACAGTTGTTCTAAACAAGAGGAAATTGTGAAGTCTCATTTCTACTTAAAGGGGTGTTACTAATGTCCTAGGGGCAGATTTATGAGTGGGAGAGCCCTGAACTAAGAATGTTTGATGTCATTCGTCTTCTTGTGGAGAGAAACACAGGAACATTGAGCCCGCATCCTTCTAATAGCTATCCTGACTTTTAATGAAGTTAAGCTTTTTAGCTCTAAAATGGCTTATTTGTTCCTGATCTTCTTCAGAGAAGACAGACTGTAGGACTTATGGAATGATAGAGTGGGCTCAGTATGTCATATCTATAAGGTAAAATGAAGTATAAAACTCTTCTAGTAGTATCTGGAAATGATTGTTTCCATGTTGAAACAAAAAAGTAGTTTTATGAAAAGAAGAACAGTCTTGTTTGATGAATGGGACTTATGGGATACAAGCTGTGAACTGGCCCACAAATTCAAATTGGCTGCCTAGGCTTGTCTGTTTTCCCTGTATGTATCCCTTCTTAGTACACAATATGTCACAAAGAACATTAATCTCTTCTCAAATGAATACGCCACTGTATATAACAATATTTACTATGATTCTGAGTAAGCCTTATAGTTACCATACATAAATTAGTTCACAAATTACACTGAATTTTATACACAGCTAATCATAATACATATGCGTCACTAAACATTATAGATAGAAACATAGTACCCCACATAAATTTTGCATGTGAAGTGAAATTTGGTGAATTATGGCAACAATGGTCACAATATATTATGAAATAAAATAGCTGAAGTGCCACATAGCTTTCATAAATACGTATCATTATCACACTCACATATCCTGTAACAGACATTTTCCTTCAGCTCAGCACAATGCACTGGACAATAAGAGGCCCATTAGTTATAATTTTTGGATTTTGAAGTGCAATATTTATCATAAAGTGAAATCCACATATGCCGTGCATCAGAATAAAGAGACCATGAAATTCTCAGTCATAAAATGGAATCTCACAACCAACCAAATTGCAACTAATTCATTTTCTGAAATCTATCCTTATCCAAAATACATTGGATGGGTTCAGAAGTTCAGTGAACAACTGATAGAGAACACATGAGTGTCCTCTGACCTTATATTTTTTGTTGCTTTTTCTTCCAGGACAATATGGATGAACTTCACATTCATGAGATGTTCATGCATCCCACTGTTTCACTGAACAGAGCCATCCATGCTATAGTCATATATCACATGCTCTTAAGGGAAGAGGACCTTTATGCTTCCTTTATGCTTCCTTTATGCTTTGTACTCTTTCATAAAAAACAGCCCTCAAGTCCCCAAAAAATAACTTCTTAACCATCTCTGCGGTTTCTATGCTGAGCAATGCATGTTCTGATCAGCAAAGAAGCACAGAATTCCCTGATGCAGGTAGATGTGCTGCCCATGGCATGCAGCCCTTGCATTGAAGTGTCTCCTCTTCTCATCTAATCACAGCTGGAACATCCTAGGCTAGTCCCATTAGGATATCCTTCTCAATGGCTCACTAGTTGGCTCTGGTCACCTCCATCTTTTGTAGGAGCTGCCTGATTCATGTGACAAAGCGTGGGGAGCCAGCTAGCTTTGTATAAAAAATATATCTATTTTTCAAAAAAATATTGCTAGTTTTATAGCACTGAGTCATCGTTGAAAAAGCCACTGAAACAATAATATCACTAAATAAATTGTAATTTGCTTTTCTGTCAGGGTCAAAATATGTTGCTGTGGTCTTTCCCTCAGACACAGCCATTTAATCAGGTGACCTTTAAATGTGTCACAACACAGATTATGAATGTTCATCCCTGACAATTAAGAGTGATTTGATTTTGTTCCCCTTTTCTGTATTCATTAGTTGTACACTGGGCATCTCTGCATGCTCCTTTCAATGATTTAACAACAGTTCCTTTTATAGCATGGCCATAATTGCAATTCCCCATTAGAAAAACAGCATTTTGTAAATTGTTCAGTATCTAAGTGGTCATGGGAATCATTTTGTAATTTGTTTTTAATAAATTCATTTTAGCAGCGCCTTCAAAAACATTTAATTCAGTTCCTCAAGAAAGTTATGGGCAAGCAGTTATATTCAATAAAATTATAAGAGACTGCAATGTTTGACAATCACATGAAGTCTGAAGTAATCACTCCTAATTTGGTGTTTAATAAAATCTGTGAGCTTGGCTGGGAGATTGATATTTAAATACACAAACTTTTTAACATCACTATATTTTAGTTTAGTGCTGGAATTTTTCTTTTTAAAACATATACTTATTAGACAGTTAAATTCAATGCAGAATTCACTGTGAACTTCCCATTTTAGATTGCATTGAAATGACCAAGAGATTATATAAAAAAGCTAGAGCAAAGGTGTTGAAATTTCCAGTTGAATTATTCCACAGTGCTTTTGTAAATGTCAGAAAATCCACACAGATAGTGCCTGGCCAAGAGGGCAACCAATCAGATGGGAACGACACAACACATTGGTCCACCCATGCGATTTAAGTATTCACATGCATAGTGCTGTGGGATATTATTACAGGAAAGAACTCCAGTGTTACTAGAACTAAAGGAAAATGAGGGATTGGAACTGATCTCAAGTGTAAAGGTAAAGGGACCCCTGACCATTAGGTCCAGTCGTGACTGACTCTGGGGTTGCGGCGCTCATCTCACTTTACTGGCCGAGGGAGCCGGCGTACAGCTTCCGGGTCATGTGGCCAGCATGACTAAGCTGCTTCTGGTGAACCAGAGCAGCGCACGGAAATGCCGTTTACCTTCCTGCCAGAGCGGTACCTATTTATCTACTTGCACCTTGACGTGCTTTAGAACGTGCTAGGTTGGCAGGAGCTGGGACCGAGCAACGGGAGCTCATCCCGTCGCGGGGATTCGAACTGCCAACCTTCTGATTGGCAAGTCCTAGGCTCTGTGGTTTAACCCACAGGGCCACCCGCATCCCTGACCTCAAGTGAGGCAGCAGCTTTTGGAATTGGGAATACATATCCTAGTCCTGGTTCTGAACATAATAAACTAGCCTGTCCTCTCCTGCTAGTGTATTGATTTAGCTACGGCTTAAGCACATACAGAACAGACATGGTGTTGTGACAGGAATCTTATCCATCCTCTTCATGACATAGCTGTACTGCACTAGGGTGCTGGAGGCAGGGTGGGAAGGCAAAACATTTGTAGCATTGTCAGAGAGATTGTTTCCATAGAATTGCTGGTGGAAACTAAGATTTAGTTCTAAAATGCAGGAATTTGTAAGGTATATTGTAAGGTCCTCCTTTTCCAGCTTGAGACTGGTGCTTGCCTTCCTGGACTAGGGGAGGGGCCACTGCATGCTATAGATCTTCTTCCCTCGAGGGGAAAATACTTCTTTCCATTCCAGTTTTGGAATTCTGGGGAACTGCCCAAAAATTCTGAGCCAGCTTTTTGTGGCTCCTTCTATTACATCATTGTCTTGGCTGTAGAGCAGAGAAGGGGCAGGGTCGGCATTAGGCTACAGCAGCTGCTGTATTAGAGTCTTGATATTGTTAAGATTCCTGCTCCGTGATTGCAATCATGAGATTGTTGTCTATCACATGACGGTGTATATTCTCATTCCACAGACAGGGAAGTGACGGAGACAGGATGTTTGTGTTACTGTGTTCCGTGAAGTGGGACTATTGTCCTTTGTTTGCTTTTGCTGTCTGATGCTAGAGAGAGAGGGAGCCATGTTGCAGTGCTCCGTGTATGCTTTATATGTAAATAAAAGTAGATTAGCCCAAATGCTGAGTTGCTGAGGTCTGTCACGCGAACCACCAAGACTCTGAAGATCCCTGAGTGTGCCGATGTCTATTGGCATCGGTCGCTGTGATGTTCGGGCAGAAGAAAGCTTTTGAAGCTCTCGAACAATTGACCAGGAGGGAGAGAACATGCCAGTCGGGCATGTGTCTCTGCCAGGGTCCTACTCGAGTGTAGGACAAGCTCCTGACAGATATTAAGTAAGCTACAGTTTCCTATCCCCGTCCCCACCCGAATAAGTGTTTCTAACTAGGAAGAGGGAAGGATGTACTTAAGAAAAAAAAAACTATAGTCAGAATGTAGGAGGGATCACAGAAGCTTTGTGCCCGAGAGGTGGGGATAATCTGGGTACCCAGGAAGCCTCTCCTCTGCCCCCTCTCCCAGTTGCCCTGTGGAATCAGAAGATTAAATCAGTGTTCAACAAGGAAGAGGCGCTATTCCCAGAAGCAGAGACTGCACTCTGAATGCCAGAGACAGAACACTGTAAATAATTCCCTCGGCGATGCAAATTTGGCTAAAATAACTACCAGAAACTAGCACACACAAAACATTATTGTCACAAAGCTTCCTCAAGGTTTAATAAGGTTTCATGCCTGTGGAGTGGCCTAATGTATCTAATAATCCTTAGCAATATGACAGGCTGAGATGTTAATTTGCTAGTGCATTCTTCATCTCATTACGTGTTCCCAAGGGTAAAGTCATTTTATATGAAAGAATGAAATTAAAACACTCTTTATTATAGAACTTCCTAATGCAATATGCATCACCTACAGACAATTCAAGGGAGCCTATTAAGGAAATGAATTTTGGAGCTGGCAATAATAACCTTTTGACTACAATATCTGTCATGGGATGTGCTAAGGTTGGATCTTCATAGAAGTTCCGAGAACCACTGTCAAGGTATTTTGTAGTACCAAAGGGAATGCTTGCATACAAATTCACCTCAGCTTCTGAATAAGTCAGATTCTTCAGTAAGAATGAAAAATGTTATCTGACTTTCAAAAACCATGACTAGAGTTTTGCGCATTTACTCCACTCCACTTTCATTTGTCTAAATAAAAGCTAAAATGTTTATTCATATTTGTTAGTTTTCTTGGGAAACTATCCACTAAGTATTTAGAATACCCTAGACATGAGTTACTTTTACAAATTAAATTACCTTTAAATGATTTTTTCCTGCCTCAAGCAACCAGAAGAACACAACCCCACACACTGGTGTCCTAGTGCCCACTGAAAAATGGACACCTGCCAAATCATATTCTTCTTATCCTTATAACATCATGCCAGCTTTTGAGTAAGCCATATGAACTTAGTGGAGAGCGAGAGCAAAAAGCCACCTCTTTGTGTTCTGCTTGTGCTACCATGGTGAAATATAAGAATTAGAGTAACTCCCAATCCTAGTGACAGAACACCACCAGCAAACCATCAACACCTGAGAGGGAGAGCATAGCTCATAGGACAGGGCATGGGACTATATCATTCTGGCTTTGTGTAGTGTAAATCACAGAACCATTACAGGACTCCAGGCACAAACACCCAACACAACCCCAACACCATTCCTGAAACTATGGATGCAAGGACAATATATCCATGTAAAAGCTTGGAAACCTTTAGTCACAGGGGTTCATACTACTTCAAGACCAGATTACAGTGGTACCTCCGGTTGCGGATGGGATCTGTTCCGGAGGTCCGGTCGAATCCCAGGGTTTCCACAATCTGAGGACCGCTTCTGCGCATGCGGCGGTAGACCACTTCTGCGTATGCACGTGCAGAGAAACCCGGTCAAATACTTCCAGGTTTGCTGCTTTTGAAGTTTACGTAACCAGAGGGTTATGTTACTGGAGGTACTGAAGTACTGCAATGTGTTCTGTGTGAGGCTTCACTTGTGCTTGATCTGGAAGCTGCAATTAGTGTAGAATACTGCAGCCTGGTTGCTGGCAGGAGTGAGACCATGGCAACGCCTGTGTTCAGAGACCTGTACTGGTTACCAATTTGCTACCAGGTATTATTATTAGTATATAAAGCCCTGAACGACTTGCAACCCGTCTACCTCGACTTGATGATTTGTGGAACTGACACTGTTACAGATGCCCAATAATACTTGTTCCACATTTCAAGAAATAGATCTTTTGGTGTGGCATCACCTACAATTTGGAACTTCCTGCCTATGGACATCAGGCAGGGACCTGTTTTCTTGGCACATGCTCAATTTTTTATGTTCTACAGATGTGTAGAACATATATTTTAATCTGGGTGTTTTTTAAAAAATAAACTTATCACTGATTTTAATTATTATTTGGGTGTTTTAAACACCCAACTATTGTTAACAGTTTGTATTGATAATTTTATTGTTCTATTCTTTTTGTAAACCACTTTGAGGTTTTATACAATCAAGTGTTATATGAATTTAATGACATGCTGCTGTTTTTTAAAAAAGTAAAGTGGGAATTTATGCTACAAGGTATAAACTCTACAAGTCTATGATTCTAGTCAGTTCTATGAAATAGGTTCCACATTTTCCGCTCCCCCGCCTTGCTATATGTGAAAGTGTTATGTAGACAAAACTGTATTTGTGGAACACTCCAATACAAGCTACCTAGAGATTGTCTTTAATAAAAGAAAGGTAGGTATGAATATGAAATATAAATAGAACACACGTGAACTTTACTTTTTATTATTAAAATTCTAAATCTTAGAGAAATATTAAATTGTACCTGGATAGCATGTGCTCGTGCTACAACAGCTCTGAGATATTGCAAAGGATCTTCTGGGCCTTCCCATTTACTCTGCCATGTTACGGGGCACTGAAAGAAGAAGATAATAATTGCAGTCGTTGCTGAGCTTTGTGAGTCACACAAGAACCTAACTGAAGATTAAAATTTGCACTTATCTAAATTAGTTGGCTTTGATTCAAGCTTGCCATATTTACAGAATAAAGATGTATTATGTACAACGAGAATTTAAAAGAAGACCTTACCTTTTGGTTTAGCAAAGCACTTGCTAGTTGTTGTACTTCTGAACTCAACAGCGAGGTTCCTCTGATGACTTTACTGAGAGCAGCGAGAGACAGATGAATACTCTGAACCAAGCGAATGGCATTGAACTGTTCAAGAATAATGAATGACAGGATTGGAGATCCTTGACGCTCAGAAGGAGGGGACACCTTCTGATGAATCAGATTTGAATTCTAAAAGGGGAAAAAATGTTATTCAGTGGGGTGCCACAGGGTATTATTTTGTCCCTAATGCTACCCAAAATATATATGAAGCTGTTGGGACTCGTCACTAGGGGGTTTGGAACAGGGTATCATCAGTGATGCTAAATTCTATTTCTCCATTACACTGGAGTCAGGAGAACCTGTACAAGCCTTGGTCTGGTGCCTGGAATGCATTGCTGGACTGGATAATAAACTGAGCTTGAATCCTGGAAAGATGGGAGAATGTGTGGGTGGGTTGTTCCTGTGTCCAGGAGAACACAGGACTGCCGGTTCTGGATGGGGTGGCACTCTCTCTAAAGGAGCAGGTACACATTGTGAGGGTACTCCTTGGCACATCTCTGTGAGCGGTGTCCAATGTGACCCACGTGGCCAAGAGTGTTTTTTGCCAGCTCTGGCTGGTACGCCATCTGTAACCATTCTTGTAATGTGACAGCCTGACCACAGAAGTGCATGTGCTGGTAACCTCAAGCCTTGATTACCATAACCTGTTTTATGTGTCATGCCTTGTATCTCATCCAAAAGCTTCATCTAGTCAGTGCATTAATGGTCACTGAATAATGCTCCTGTGCATTATGAGCAGACGTTGTTTGTTTTCTGAGACAGGTCAATTATGAAATTTGGTTTTATTCCTAGCTAAAAGCCTACACACACACACACACACACACACACACACACACACACACACACATATATATATCAGGAAGTAAACAATGTTTTAAATAGACTCTAACAAGTGAATTATACATGATGAACCTGAAACTCGTATTTTGGGGAAACATCTGATGCTGTAGTTTAAATGCAGCTAATTAGTGCTTCCTCTTCAATAATCAATGTTCTTAAATCCCCAGAACTCTGCAAATTGCTCAGCTAAAGCCATTAGCAGAAGATTACTTCAGATACAATTTTCTGTTTCCTGATTTCCCCCAAAATCAAGCTTTGAAATCATATTATATGTAATGGAAAAAAAGCTACACAGGCTAAAAGTCTTTACATAAATTATACATTTACAGCATTAAATTTTCTTTTTTGATAATTGTACAATAAGATCACTCATTTTTATCAGCTGGTTTTGAGTTGGTTCTGATGATATGCCAACCTGACGTTTGTTTTAAAAAAGCTATTCACATATGCAAGTGAGTGTGCGCCTCTCTTCCAGCATTCTGGCCAATGCTTGTGATGGCACTGAGACAACTGGCAAGCACTCAGCACTTATGTTTAAATTTTATAAAACTACATTTTATTTAATTAATAAACCCATGGGAAAGCATGTTCAGAGATTTCTTCGTTTGACTCACAAACCATGGAGGCCAAAACATTTATGTATATGGCAAAAGGTTACATTAAAGCAAGCTCTTCTCACATTTTCATTAGAAACAGATTACATATATATGATTTTACCTATCTATTGTTTTAATGTAGCCTAATTTGCATATATATATATATATATATATATGCTTTCGTAGATTTTCACGGGTACAGGAATGCAGGTTTTGGTGTCCTCGGGTATCTTCCCGTGTAAAAGTTGGGGTGTCTAGGCGACGTTTCGACGAGGTCTCACTCGTCATCTTCAGGCTGGTGAATGATACAAACATCCAAAATGCTTGTGTCCTGGACTGGCTGGATGCAAAGGAGTGGTGGGGGCACCAGCTGGGTAACCTGACCCTGGCAACTGCCTCTGACACCTGGCTCCCAGTTGCTGAAGAACAAGAGCTTGAAGGAGGATTCTTTTCAAAGAATATTAAAGCCTTTGAAAAGAATCCTCCTTCAAGCTCTTGTTCTTCAGCAACTGGGAGCCAGGTGTCAGAGGCAGTTGCCAGGGTCAGGTTACCCAGCTGGTGCCCCCACCACTCCTTTGCATCCAGCCAGTCCAGGACACAAGCATTTTGGATGTTTGTATCATTCACCAGCCTGAAGATGACGAGTGAGACCTCGTCGAAACGTCGCCTAGACACCCCAACTTTTACACGGGAAGATACCCGAGGACACCAAAACCTGCATATATATATATATATATATATATATATATATATATATATATATAATACTCTGTGGAAAGAAAGTTACAATTGAACATGCCAAACTATTTCCACAATGGACTAATTCTTGCTATATGCGTACAAGTGTGCTGAACTAAATTTCAGAAGAGCACAGTGGCTGACTTATTTAGATTTTAATTCAATATGTAGAAAAAAGTTATCAATCACATTTACTATATGGTACAGCAGTGACAATACTTTCATTGCCTGTCAGTTTTTACCAAGAAGTTGCTTCAGAAAATGGCCTGACGGCTGCAACTGATTTAGGTGGCTTTTCATGGGCTTCATTTACCACTCTCTTTCCAGTCACCATTGTCAAAAGAAAGGAAAATAAATAGGAAAGCTCCGCCAGAATTTATTTTGACAACGTTAGCACACCACATTATTCTTGTTGTCAGCTGCGCTGTTCCCACATTTATATAGTGAGTTTCTTCACCACCAATCCATATCACTGATAACTACTAGTGGGGAAAAAATCACTACACAATGGCTCACACAGTGGGTCCTACTAGATGGGGTCATGGGGTGGGAAATTCATCATGGTGATGCCAATTATTACATATATTTAGGTGCCAGGCAAAAACATTGTTCTGCCAGGCCTTTGGCGAATTCAATGATCTATGGCCTTTTAAACTATGTACGGGTTATTGTTTTTATTTGTTATTGCGGTATGCATTTTTGTGTTTTTATATTGTAAACTGCCTTGTGATCTTAGGATGAAGGTCTGTATAGAAATGTAATTAATTAGAAATTGTATAGAAATTATAATAATAGTAATAACAGGAGTGCCTGGCGTGCTCTGGTCCATGGGGTCGCGAAGAGTCGGAAACACGACTAAACGACTAAACAACAACAACAAAGTTGTGCACAAGGGTTTGCTGGGGAGTTCCTGCAGTTCAGTGGCACTTAGAATGCCCCTATAAGAATTGCAGCATAAAATCAGAGATTTATATTGCCACACCCCAGTGCCTGTGACTCAGTTGAGAGGTAGAGCTTTTTCTCTGACAGCATGATCAGAGGCAAAGAAAGCGACTGTGTGGTTGCTATGGTGACTAAATTTGTGGACCCTTGAAAAATCCTCACAAACTGTTGCAGAGACTCCTAGTAACAGTATCATGCAAATTACTTTTGTGGGGTATCTCCTGCTCAAAACAGGGAAATAATACTTTTAGAGAAACTTTGTAATGATAAGTGGTTCCACTTTAGTGCAGTACAATGAAAGTAATTTAGTTTATTGACTACAAAACTACACCCCAAGCATTACAAACATATGCATCATCATTATTATTATAATGTTTTTTTAAAAATGGCTATGCTTTGCAGAACTGTTCATTATAATATTTAGTAACAAAAATTCTGTAGTTTAGTAAGCTGTGGAGAGATGTCAAGTTTTCATAATTTTCTTAGTGAAATATATTTTAAATATACATTAATGTGTACTAAAGAGAACTATTAAAATTATTTCAAGTCTGCAATGTTTCCTCACTTAAAAATTAAAGTATTTCAAAATTAATTAATTATAATTTTGAGGGGCACAAACGGCACTTAATGCTGATTAGTATTCTTAACTGAGTAATTTTTAATTCAAAATGACCATCAGAAAGAAATGTGTCTATTAGTTAATCATATTGATTTTAATAAAATATAAAATGCAGTGAGTAATTATGTAGATTAAAAATGGAAAGTGATTCATCCAAAGGAATTTGGAAAGAGGCATCTATATTAAAAAATATTCATAGTTTTTCAGGTATGAAAGTATAATTTTTGGTTGGCAGTTTCTACTAACTGAACCAGGAAGATAATAATTATGGTCCTTACTTGAGCAGATCTGCATACATATCCCACAACTAATGGTTTTCAAAGACGGTTTTGACAGTGCCAACAGTCAACCTGGATGATTTCCAAGCAATGATTGAAAATGTCCAAGCCCAGCACATCAACTCACAACTGAGATATTTGGCTACAACAGATAAAAGCTGCAATGCTGGCTTAAGAAAGGGAGCACCACAATATTTTTTTTTAGGTGTTACCTATATGCATTTACTAAATGTGCAAAGGGGAAGGGGGATCATCTACAGAGGTGTGCTAAAAGCTGGATTCAAGTGGAATCCTGTATGTGCTGGTCAATACTCATGACAGCATTTCCACACACTGATGCTACTGGCTTCATCCAGTATATATTTCCCACTCACAGCAATGACTTAAGGTTGATACTGAAAGGGACATAATTCAAATTTTGGCTTTGGAAGTAACTTCATGTCAGCAGTATAAAACTAACATGTTTCCTTTAGGCCTCTGCCATAGTCATTATTGTCTCCTAAATGTACAGATTTCTCATGCATTCTCACTCCAGTTATCTAATTATTGTACCCATTTTTAAAACAATATACAAAGTATACATGTAGTATTCAAACAGATGATGAAAATCAAAACAAATTTACATAAACTAGTATATATTGCAGAATTTATTTTAGTCAAAATGTAACAAGGAACTGCAGATCCTTTGAATATGCCACAATGGTACAGAAAATAGAATCGACCCATACAGAAAATAAACTTTTTTAAAAAATCTAGTCCTTAGCCAATTATATTGAGCAGTGCTAATTCCGGAGATATGCTCACTACCTGTGAGGTGATATTACTTGTCTCTTGAAAAACTTGTACCAAAAATAGGTCTACCTTACTACAACCTGCAGCCACATTATTTTCTCTTATAGAAAAAAAAATGCATCAGTTGAAAGGAGTCTTTGGTTCCAACAAAATATTATCTGAAATCCATGTTGTGCTGGAATTCCCTTTCTGTGGAATGCCCATCTTTCAAATGAATGATATAGACATTTTACCTAGACTGTTCTATTGAAAGTAACACTGAAAACTTTACCAACAAATGACCCTCTTACCTGATTAAGCTTCTTCCATAGATTGAGGACTGGAGAAAGCTCATTAGACCAGATTTCCCTGTCAAATTTGCAGCCAGCAGTTACAGACCTGCTCAAGATCCGAAGCTGTGAAATTACCTGTGAGATAAAAAGATAATATGACAGTGTGTGAACACTTAGACAATTCTCTAGTAAGGTTATGGGTAAGTCAAATAAACAGAGTTGTCTTCTGGAGGTTGGGGTGGAATCAAGCACTTCAAATCTGACTCAAGGCTGCAGTACCCTAACCAGTTATGCATGTATATTCATGATGGCAATGCAACTATAGCAATCATAAATATGTGCAGGATTAAACCACATATTATTGAAATCCTTGTGATATGGTAGGAGAAGGAAGCAAGCATACATTGTCTTGCTCAGGGGTCGGCAAACTATGGTCCGCGGGCTGGATCTGGCCCAAGTGCCCTCTGGATCCAGCCCGCGAATGGTTCTGCAACCACCGCTTGGATCGGTGCGATCGCCATTTTTTCCCCGGGCGCCATTTTTTTTGCAATCCCCCCCCCCGGACTAAATCTCCCAGCATGCTCTGAGGTTGCTCAGACTTCCGCAATACTGGCCAATCTGAAGCCTTAGCAACCTCAGGCCTCCCCTCCACTGGCCGGTTTGACGCGAGCTGGCGGCCAATGGCAACCCTTCCCGAGACTCGCTGCGCCAATCGGGGCGAGGCGCAGGGCAGGGCGCCTTGTTGACATCTAGCTCTGAGAAGGGAGGAGGAGAAGCGAAGGGGCAGGAAGAAGCGGGAGCAGAGGGCCTGCGAGGAGGGAGGAGGAGGAAGAGGAGGGGGACTCTTCTGTGCTGCTTGGCGGTGGAACATCAGCAGCACGGTCATGGACACCCTGGGGTAGGGGCCCTTCCCGGCGGGGACACTGCAGCCGCTCCCCACAAGCTGAGACCCAGCGCCGGCAGGACACCCCCTCCCCAGCCCAGCCTGCTCCATCTGAACATGGTGAGTAGAGGTATCTCAGCCGCTCTGTCTCTGAGGGAGTGTGCGCATGCGTGCACATGTGGTCCAGCCCGCCACAAGTTCTGAGGGACAGTGAACCGGCCCCTCACAGAAAAAGTTTGCTGACCCCTGGTCTTGCTGCTATCACTATTGAGGCAAAGATGCTGGCATTTGTTTGGGCCTATAGAGAGAGGCAGCTGTAAGAATGCTATGCACACCCCTCATGCGCCTGTCTTGCAATAAGCCTCACTAGAGGCTCTGGTGAAGGGGGGGGGGAATCTTTCCAACAAGGAATATTAAAAAAATAAGCTGCATTTATTAGTTTTAATCTTAGCAAGAAATCATGAATTGTTATGCATTTTTTCCCACAGCAATGCAGTAGCATTGCCCATACTGACATTTATTTATCTTATCAATATTTACAGGCTGCCCTGTAACAGAGCTGTCAGGGTAGCTCCCAAGAAGAAATGAAACAATTTTAAATTCAAGATCAATAAAATAGCGGCATGTTTATTTTCTGTTTACATGTTATTTAAAGTGGTTGTTTCTTCTAAGATTTTAAAACTACAGTGTAGTTCCTGTTTTGCTTGGCCACACAGAACTTTTGAAATAAATAAACATTAATCTTTCTCTAGGGCAAACTATTTAGTTGTTAAATAGTCAGAATTATCCACTTAAAGTCCACCAGTGCATTTTTGATTGATTTTCTAATCTTGAAAAATGTGTGATGATGCACTGTTTCATTTTCTTTGTTTGTCTGATAAATTATGTACTGTTGTTTGGTTCAGTGAAAGCAAATTAAAATAATTTATCAGAGTTGCTAGAACATGAAGCCTCACTAGTTGGTAGTCTGTGGAAGTATTATTTTAACTTTTATAATTGTTGCTATTGATTAATTTGCTAAATATTGAAGAAAACAAATTCAAGCTTTAAAAGGAACATAGACACAAATGGGAATTTTTTTTTTAACATTTCCATTCTCAAACTAGATACAAAAATTTTTGAATTTTGATGGAAATGCATCACTTAACTTATTGGGAATGTTTTGTTCCCTTGAAAATCGAAAATGCAACCTTGCTTTTTCTGAGCAGAAGCAATATTTCTGCTACTAGATAAAAGAGATTTATACTAAGCCATATACCGTATTTTTCCGTGTATAAAACACCCCAGTGTATAAGATAACCCCTAATTTTTGAGCCCAAAATTAAGAAATAAATATTTTAAACATTCCATGTATAAGAAGACCCCAAATTTTAAACTTTAAAAAATGGGGGGAAATATATTCTTATACATGGGAAAATACAGTAATTAGATGCCCCCCTCCTATTCCTCCCAACATATATAGGATTACAAAAAAAATCCTGTCAAATGAGTATATTTTATTGCACTCATATTAGCCGAACTAATCTTTATCTGGTCTCTTAAGAGGAGCAAAATGAAGGTGAAGACTAGTAATTATTTCTTTCATAGGCCAAAACAGAAAAAAGTTTCTCACGCCCTTAGCTGAGTGGTTAACATAACACCAATTTTTTTAAAAAGCTCAGGGTGAATCCTGGAAGTTACACACTGGTTACTTTAATGCTTGTTTCTGGAAAACTGAAAGAGGGGAAAACACTCTAAACCACTATGAACCAATAATGCACTCTGTTTCTAAAGAAAAGAACCCTCAAACAAGCAAAGAAACCACCTTTGTATATAAAAAAAATCTTAGCTTGTGACTGAAGTTCTTGCAATCTAAACAACAATCTAAGTACTAGCGGAAAAAGTGCTGTGGAGTTCAAATGAGAATGCAAAGGGCAAGCTGGAAGCCTGGAAAGCAAACTTGGGGTTAGAAAGGCCAGAAATTGAGGAGGTGCTTGCACACTATTTCTTCTTAAGAAAAGTAGAGCCTTTTCCATGGCACAATGCAATGTTAGTGCTGAAAATCCTCTCTCATCCTGAACTTCATAATACTATGTGGCAGTCCTAACCCACCTGAGTTAAATAATTCTACCTTACATTCTAGTTCATGGGCAGGCAAACTAAGGCCAGGGGCCAGATCCGGCCCAATCGGCTTCTGAATCTGGCCCACGGACAGTCCGGGAATCAGCATGTTTTTACATGAGTAGAATGTGTCCTTTTATTTAAAATGCATCTCTGGGTTATTCTGTGGGGCATAGGAATTTGTTCATTCCCCCCCCCCCCCCAAAAAAAAAAAATATAGTCCGGCCCCCCACAAGGTCTGAGGGACAGTGGACCGGCCCCCTGCTGAATAAGTTTTCTGACCCCTGTTCTTTCCCATCCATTAATGAACTAAGCCACTAGATGCAAAGGTTGATAGGAAAGGCTCTCTATACACATGAATACAGAAAGGGTTGATTTTCATAAGAAATGTACAATTTAAATGATAAAATCTGAACTGGAAAATAATATATGAACTAAAAGTTGCTTTAATTTTTAGTAACTACATGCATATGTTTAAGTTAATTTTTATATATATTAAAAAATTGATTCTGTTCTGTCTGCAATGTAGTTTAGCTACAGATTTCCCCTACTCTATATTAAATATGGCTAAACCATTTGTTTATTTAAGCAAATCTACTCAACAGTTTTAACAAGTCACAGAATGTAAACATACATTAAATTCAAAGATAAGTGACAAAGATGAGTTTTGTACAGCTTCTGCAGAATTATCTCTTCAAAACTCTGTGGCAGACTTTTGTACTAAAGTACAAAATCTTTAATGACTTGATTATTTTTTTCTTATAAAATCAGCCAATAAACCTTCTTCTACATTTTCACCTCCCCATCAATAGGAAAATAAAAAGGCAAGTACTCTACTGCCACCTACCATATTTAGTTACTGTATAATATATGTGACAGAAATGTTATTTCCTCAGATTTTATCACCTCGCTTGAAAATATACTATTTTTTACCATGTTAATGGCAACAGACAGTTTTCAAAATAGGTAGCAGCATCTAAAAATTATGTTATGTGCCCTGAATAAACACTAGCAAAGAAACTCATGAAAGATGACCCTGATTCAATCCAAACACAGAAAAGCTATTTTCAGTCACATGGTCCACTTTTGATGAATGTAAAATGGAACCTATTTTCCAATGCAGTGATTTCCTGCCTCTACTTAACTGCAAGAAAGACTCTTTGGGGAGGTACATATAAACAACTTATTCTTCTCCTAGCCTTTTGCTGGAGCAGGCTGAGGTGTCAAATTATATTTTGCTTCATCTGTACTTTACTGGCTTTCATCGTCTGAAAGAATAGCTTTCTGACAGTAAAGACAGTGGAATGGACGCCCTCGGGAGGTGGTGGAGTCTCTGTCATTAAGCAGAGGTTTGATGTTAATCTGTCATGGGTGCTTTAGCTGAGTTTCCTGCATTGAGGGGGATGGGACTAGATACTCTGGGGATCCCTTCCAACTCCACAATTCTATGACTGTAACTGCTGTGCTTACTAATAAGTATAGGTAAAGGACCCCTGGACACTTAAGTCCAGAATTCAACTATGGGGTGGGGCGCTCATCTCTGTTTCCAGGCCAAGGGAGCCTGGAGGTTTGTCCGCAGACAGCTTTTCCGGGTCATGCGGCCAGCATGACTAAACTGCTTCTGGTGCAACGGGACACCATGACGGAAGCCAGAGCGCATGTTTACCTTCCCATTGCAGCGGTACCTATTTATCTTCTTGCACTGGTATGCTTTTGAATGGCTAGGTTGGCAGGAACTGGGAAAGAGCAACGGGAGGTCACTCCGTTGCATGGATTTGAGCTGCCTACTTTTGATCGGCAAACCCAAGAGGTTCAGTGGTTTAGACCACAGCGCCACCCATCTATATCTATCTATCTATCTATGTGGTGCTGTGGTATATGCTAGCACAGTACTTAGTGTTAAGGATACATCTGTACTGGACAAAATTATGGGTAGGTCCATATTGGAAACCTCAACTTATGCAGCGAGAGGAAGGTTAGATAAGAAGCAATAGTGCACTGTTCTATGTCAGGGCTGGCAGGTTGAAAGCACACTCAAGGTGGTCAACCCTGAAGACAGGCAGCACATGGCAAATGAGTGTAGAGAGTGCAGGGTGAGGCAAAGCAGCTGGTGGACAAACAAGGTCAGAGGATCCGTAGAAGAATCTGAGGATTTTAGGCCAAGGTGAAAACAGAAAACCTTCAGCTCTTGTGCCAGCTGACAAATGGCTTAATCATACTGGTCATGTCAGCTAAGAGGCTGCAGTACTTCCTTCTGGCTACCTTCATTGCCAATGGAAAACACGTACAAGACACCAGTTGCTCGCTAGTTTGGCAAGCTGACACTAATTGTTGTTAACCAGTTCTCCTTGTCAGCAGTTCTACCATGAGAGAACCATATCTGAGGGAGTGTGTAAGAAACTGGCTGGATCAGATCCCTAATTTGCAGTACAAATAATGTTACATGGAAAGAAACCTTCAGTCAACATCCTTCCAGAAAAGAATGCTAAAGACTTAAGCCCTAATGTTAAAATCCTTTGTCTCTTGTAATGTGACACTCCTGAAAATGAATTGTTTGTATTTTGGGAAGCTTCCTGGTGCTTAGTTAGATTTAATGTTTGTATTAAGTTAAGTATTTAAATCGAGGGTTACATGAAATCCAACGTTTTACAAATGTTTAAAAAAAGAAAACTGGGATTCTTTCTGTAAGCCTGCCATGAAATGTGTTTTTAAGTATGAAAAATTAAACTGCATAAGCTTCCTCAGTGCTTACACCAAATGTCATTTACATTTTTTATCATTTATTTACTTATATCACTGAGAACTTGACTAAGGATCTGTTAGCATGAGACAGTACTAAAGATTCGTAACTACAATAATGGCACTCTTTGTCAGGATAGTGAATATTATGAGAACATAGATTGTCTCAGTATCCTTCCAATATGCATTCTAGTCTTGTGCATGTCCAAACTATAATTTATGGCAGTGATTTGCAAGATGAGGTTTTTACTAAGTATCAGAAGTAAAATGTGCAGGCTTTATACTATGTCAAGGAACTGCATCAGCATATTTTTCAAGGGAATTAGGTCTTAAAAGCTTGAATACAAATCACAGGAGACATGCTAGCTTATGCAATTTTAACTTAAGCAAACTAAAAGTGAACCTCTCTGTCACAGTGAAAAACCCATTCATTCTGCCAGCTGTGAATATGAATATCATCAAAGTTCAAAACTATGTGCCACTTGTTTCTGTGAAGAGGCCATGTACTGCATTTTATTAGGAATACAGTCAGTTAGTCTTTATCTGTATATAACCGTAAGTCATTATAAATAAGCCAAAAATGAAAAGAAAAAGGAGACCAACAAGCAAACTGATATACTGTGTGTGAATAAACCAAGGGAGTACATTCATTTGTACTGCCCCAGTTACAAAACACAGGGAGACATAGACCCGGTTTGCACCCCTCCTTGCACCTAAGAAACTTGTCAGACATGCAATGCCACTAGATGTTCCATGGCTAGGTAAAATATTTGAATAGGGCATATGCATGTAAAATACAGCATATGAAGGTCTACAGATCACATTGATATTCTAGATAAGATCCATTATTTGGCCATAAAGTCTGGGCCTACATACAATTGATTTTATACATGAACACTGTTATGAAGCATTACACCCATGACTGAAGGAGGAAAGTTCTGCCAGTTGGGAAGGAGGCAAAGCACTTTCTAGCTCCACCACCATACAATAAAGTGAGGATGAGAGAGTTGCTGCTGGGCATGGATGCTGCTGTGAGAAGCAGAGAAAAAACTCTGCTAAAATTCAGGCTTTCTTCTCTCTCTGTGCAGCAGTGGCAGCAGGTGGGGGGGAGACAAAGGAGAGAAAGGAGCTTATTTCGCCCTTGCAGCCCCGCCCACCCCCCATGACTGCCACAAACTGCTCTCTGAAGTGCCCCCACTCCATTGAACATTGCTGCTGAGACAAGTGATGGAAGGGTGAGATGCTTCAGAGAGCAGTTTGGCAAACTTCTCTCTGAAGTGCCTCCCGCACTCCTTTAAAAGGGGGTGGGATAGCCTGTGAGGGGATAGGCAAATGGGTGGCTTAAGGTATAAAGAGAGGATGGGTTGGCCACGTGTTGGGAAAGGGGGGTTGGCAAAGGGAATGGCAAGGGGAGCAAACAGGGGAGGTTGCCCGTAGTAATAAGGTATATCTGTCTAGATCCAGCAGCAGCAGCAGCAGCAGCAGCAGCAGCAAAAACAGCACTTCCTCAGTATCTGTATAACTTGCAGGCAGAAAAAATGTCCTGGTTCTGTTCAGTCATTTGTTATATGGATTTATTCTGCTTTGCATCTCACTTCTCCAATTTAACTAAGAATGTATAGTAACTTTGTTTGCATGTAACACTGTCAACAGGGACGCGGGTGGCGCTGTGGGTTAAACCACAGAGCCTAGGACTTGCTGATCAGAAGGTCGGCGGTTCGAATCCCCGCGACGGGGTGAGCTCCCGTTGCTCGGTCCCAGCTCCTGCCAACCGAGCAGTTCAAAAGCACGTCAAAGTGCAAGTAGATAAATAGGTACCGCTCCGGCGGAGAGGTAAACGGCTTTTCCGTGTGTTGCTCTGGTTCACCATAAGCGGCTTAGTCATGCTGGCCACATGACCCAGAAGCTGTACGCTGGCTCCCTCGGCCAATAAAGCGAGATGAGCGCCACAACCCCAGAGTCGGTCACGACTGGACCTAATGGTCAGGGGTCCCTTTACCTTCACCTCTTTAACCCTAAGTCAAATCATTTTCAAGCTGCCTCTCTAGTACTGGAAGCTAAACCATGGCTTGCCTTAACATCTGTTTAGCCTCAGTTATGCTGTTTTCTCTTCCAAACAAACCACAAGCAGTAAGCCCAGAACAAACCTTGGTTAATGCTCATTGTTTGTTTGGAGCAAGGCAAACCACAAGCTCTGATTTGGATGTAACACAAAGCCAAAACAATGCTTCACTCTCAATCTTAGGCAGGAGGAGGAGGCTGAAATGGCCAGCATGTTC
Source organism: Podarcis muralis (assembly GCF_964188315.1). Classification (NCBI taxonomy): domain Eukaryota; kingdom Metazoa; phylum Chordata; class Lepidosauria; order Squamata; family Lacertidae; genus Podarcis; species Podarcis muralis. The sequence continues at coordinate 21,369,854 of NC_135658.1, read as the reverse complement.
TCACTATTCACCAACATGTAGCATGCAGGTGGCCCAGAACATTGATGCAACACCAGTACACTGGTAAAACACCACACGCCCTTGACAGAACCCTACATTCAATCCCATCAAGTAATTGTGTTGTGGCAGTGTTTTATGAATGTGCACTGTGCACAGCTACACAAGTGCAAAATATGGCTCTAAAGAAGCTGGATGCGATCACAAATACAATCACATAAAATTGCTTTTGTGGTGTTTTTCAGTTTGTACAAGTGCACATATAAAGAGAAACTCAGAGGAAGGAACTGAAAGCCGAGGGAAGGCGAGCATGCTATGTGCTCTGTATAGTACCATGTACAGAAATCAGAGATTAAAAAATGGTACAATGTAGAATTCCAAATGCATTTGTTCCACTGAGGAAGCAAGTGCAAGTAAATCCAGACTCTAAAATCTAGGATGAAGCCCTCAGTATGAGATTCCCATAAAGTTGACAGTAACGGAGGTAATGAATATACTATTGTGTTTAGGCCACACATACGTAAGCACTGGTTGACTAGGATTCCAAGGTTTTTCTTCTGAGAAAGGCATTGCATAGAAATAAGCAATCTTCTGATAGCTTTCCTCAACAGAGGGAAATCAGCTTTTTAATTACCGTATTTTTCTGTGTATAAGATGCCCTCATTTATAAGACGCCCCCATTTTGGGGGACTCCAAATTAAGAAAACACCCCTTAGCATTACCCGCGTATAAGACAAGCCCCAATTTTAAACCTCATTTTTTTGGTAAAAAAACCTAGTCTTATACACGGAAAAATACGGTACTTTGGATATATATGATTCGGGATAAGAAGATGGTACCATTTCGAGAAACAAACTTCTTAAATCATCATGCACCATTTAGAAAAACAACTGGTTGTTTGGCTAAGATTTTCCCTTTTTCTTTTAGTAATGCTTGTTGTTAAGTATGAACTGGGTCAAGGTGTAGTCCAAGTGGTAAGTGCCATATCTGAAATCTCAGTATCTTTATATCAGAATTTAAACTAACATGGGCTAAGGGCAGGTTTCACTTTTTCATAGTGATTTTTCATTATTATAAAAATGCACACCTTGTTAATCAAAGACTTACAACTACTGTATTATCTGCTGTAAATGGCTGCTGCAACATGATGCAATGTTTCAAGGGCATCGTAAAGTATCTTTATGACAGGAATTTGCAAAGCTGAGGCTCAGAGCCGAGTTCAAAACTCCATATGGCAATAAGATAACTGAGTGTACGATTGAATAATAAAAAGCAAACAGTGCTTTATAAATGATTTCTGTATCCTTCAATTATGTGGACTAGAAGAAAACAGTGTGAATTTCATGGTTCAGGTCACGTTTATGAAAGGGTAATTTGCAGAGATCCTTGCATACAGTGATAATCGTGTCTGTGTGCATTTATATACCAAAGGCACATATGCAGAATGTCACTAACATTGCTTAGACAGAATACTGGAGTTTTCCTTTTGACTGACTATGCCACTCAGTTCGGAAATGCATTCGTGATGCAGTAAGATTTCAAAGGGGATCCCATGACTCTGCAGTATGCTGCATTGTGCTGCAGCGTATATTTGTATTCTGCATCAACGAAGGGCCAGCATGCTTCAACAATGGCTTTCCATGCAGAAAACACATTACAATCGAAATATAAAAAGCTAGAAATAAAAATGATTGTTTAAATGCTTAATTAAAGGATCACCAATATGATCCTTTCTCTTTACTTTTTGTTTAGGATGTAATGTTTAATACAGCAAAATGCATCCTGAAATAACCACCCCTTAATTCAGTTCACCTTTCTTATATGTTAAAGTAATTTATCAGAGGGCTGGATCTCCTGATAAAACAGGGACTTTTCTATTGCTTCTGATATATCTTGTAAAGAGTGATTGTGTACAGTATTTCTTCAGTTAAGTAGCAGTGAATTGGACGCAGACTTTGGTAAGCTGCAAATGGGCTCACAAAGTGAACCAAAGAGTAAGGCTATAACTCCTTTCTTGTCAAAAATGATTTACGGCTATTAATTGTCAATTAATCTTCATTAAATCTCAGAGAAACTCATTACACCTCAGTGTAACTGAGCTCTAACACAGACATTCCAAACATTTTTCACAGAATAAATTTTAAGTACTTGCATTTTCCTGTTCTTTTTGAATCTGAGAACAGTGCACCCAATACCCATCTCTCATGGATCTTTCAGCAGGATACCATGGCTGATGCTATCCAAAAGTCACCAAGATCTAAAACAAAAAAAAAATTCCTTCCAGTAGCACCTTAAAGACCAACTAAGTAGTTCTTGGTATGAGCTTTCGTGTGCATGCACACTTCTTCAGATACACACGAAAGCTCATACCAAGAACTACTTAGTTGGTCTTTAAGGTGCTACTGGAAGGAATTTTTTTTGTTTTGACTATGGCAGATGAACACGGCTACCTATCTGTCACCAAGATCTAGTAAGACCAACAAGGTCACATTTCCCCTCTCACTCTCCCTTTAGATGTCATCTATCAGCGCAACCAAGACAGATTCAGCCCCAAACAGATCTGGAGTGGATCTAGATAGTCACTTTCCTCCAGGAATGCCTTAGATAGTTCTATAGTAAAAGGTAAAGGGACCCCTGACCATTAGGTCCAGTCATCACCGACTCTGGGGTTGCGGCGCTCATCTCGCTTTATTGGCTGAGGGAGCCGGCGTTTGTCTGCAGACAGCTTCCAGGTCATGTGGCCAGCATGACTAAGCCACTTCTGGCGAACCAGAGCAGCACACGGAAACGCCGTTTACCTTCCCGCTGGAGCGGTACCTATTTATCTACTTGCACTTTGTGCTTTCGAACTGCTAGGTTGGCAGGAGCTGGGACCAAGCAACGGGAGCTCACCCCATTGCAGGGATTCGAACTGCCGACCTTCTGATCGGCAAGTCCTAGATCACCTGTGTCCCAGCACTATAGTAAGTTTTGTTTAATCACTGAATTAAATCTGCAGCCATTGTTTTCCATTTCTTTCTGTTACCAGAATCAGAACATTAGAAAATACACCAGATTTAATGGAACTCATGTATGAACAAGGTAAACTGATACACAGCTTTATTATGGCCATCTTTATGGTTTTTCTGGTGAGATGTTAGCTGCAAAAGCGTATCTCAGAAGCTAGCAGATTCTCACCTTCCATTTGCCTGGTGGAGAAGTGAATGCACACCACCAAAAGCAGCACTTTAATTGACTTACCCCAAATAGAAAGACATTAAACAATTGACTGGAGTCTAACATTGCACTCTAATCACTGTTGCAGAACCTTCTTTTGAGTATCTGTGCTGACAAGCAACTCAATGTACAATTAATATTGTTTGCACGCCACCTCAAACTTTGAGCAGTGCATGATTCCAAGGTTCCAGGTGTGAAGGACAGCGAAGACTGGTGTCTTTATGATATATGGCTTATTTACACGCTCACACATATACAACCTGAGCCTATGATGGAGGGGTTCACAGCATTAACACCCCAAGAGGGTTTTGCTTCTTCCATAGTCACAACCTTGGATTCTAGCAAAAATGTGGCAGAGCTCTGGCTCCCATCTGTCCAGCCTGCAAGCTTCTAATTGTCTATCATTAAATAGTTGAACTACTACATGATAATATTTTGTTTTAGGAAAAATTAGCTCAGCACATTTAAGATTTAGAGTTAGATAGTATGTATTGGAAGATGGTTTTTCTAGCTCCAATCCCCTTTTTGTATCCTAAAATAAAGCTGCAATTCCACACACACTCACCTGGTTCTAAGCCCCACTGAACACAGTGAGACTTACTTCTGAGTAGACAGACATATTATTTCACTGTAAAACTGATAACTATTTTCCATTCTCTGGCCATAGATCTGGCTCTGTGTCAATTGTTCTAAGTTTATTCCTTTGTGTGGATCTTCCAATGTAGCTGGACATATTCTAGCTAGTTATACAAACAATTCACATGAGGAATGTCTTGCCTGCTAAGTTTACTGAAAAAAATACTTTAATGTAGCTTGGAAATATTCAATAAAAACTACCTAATATTTGATAGCATATGATTTCATAAGATTCTAGGTAGCTGGAATATCATGAGGAATGAAATACAGAAAGAGGTCTTTATCATCACACTTCCCATTACTGTGATATATCAACATGATATATTCCCCAAATCTATGGCAGAGCGGCTGTCCATGACTCTACTAACAGATAAGATTTCCTCCTCATATGAAGAGAGAAATTCCTTCCATATATAGAGTCCTGGATAAGACAGAAGAAGCAACCAACACCTTCCTTACATTCATAAGATCAGCATGGTCTATACAACACAGGTTCAACACAACTGTTCTGAATATGAAGAGGCGTCAGATCCTTTATCTGAATCTCATCACCTTTGATCAATTATCCCTCTGAATGAATTTTTGTCCTTATTTTTCCCTAAAAAGGGAATGAGCCTGGAATCAATAAATCTCACTATCACAGTGAACCCTGTAAGATTTATTTTTGAACAGATATGATCTTTTTAGCAAGTGAGATTTGACATCTTGATAATAAACAAACAAACAAATGCTTACTAGAGAACTGGTCATTCGTTGAGATGAGCGAGCAATGTTGGCAGGCAAGCCAAAGAAATCAGGTTTATCATCTTCTGGAAGACTTTCAATAACATGACGGTAATCCTATGCAAAAAGGAAAACTGGTATTCAATATGTTAATAAAAAAATATCCGAGCACTCTTATTTTATTGAAAGGAAGAGAAACGTGGGTAATATACTTTGGAAATAAATTTCAGATTTAGATTTCAGTCTTTTGGTTATGTTCTTAGCCAGCTGAGTTCTGAATACACTAAAAAATATATAATTTTGAATGCACCCATAGATATGGTTAATATTATTAATCAATCTAAGTGACTTAATAAGCTTAAACTTGATAATAAAGTAACTACTGTAACAATAAAATCATTAGGGCTGTAATCCTATATACATTTCCTTGGGAGTAAGTTTGAGTGAGCTCAATTCAATTTACTTCTGAGTAAAAATTCTTAGAATAATGTGGTGATTAACAGTAAAACAACAAGAGTTGTTTTTAAAATGCAGCTTATCATATGCTCAAATCAGGAAAAGATGTCCGATGATTACCCACAATCCAAAAAAACAACGAGCCCATTTTTTATAGCTGTACTACTAGTTCTGATAGAATAAGGTAGCTGTAAGTCTCTAAGTCTGAGATTCTCTCAGTTCTGGTCAGCCTTCAGCATGCCAGCAGCCATAATAAAACCAGTCTTTAGTAGGTCTACAATTAAGCAACAAGAAGCATAATCACCTGCCAATTTAATAAAGCCAAAGAAAATTAATATTATTTTAACATCTGATAAGAAGGGACACATACTCACCAATATATTGCAGGAGCTAGGGAGAGTGATGGAATATGGAAATCTGCTCATCTTCTTGCCCCGGAAATTTGAGTCAGCAATGACTCTGGAATTAAAAAACTGTTCCAGGTATGATCTAAGGACTCTCATATCAAAGTAATTATCTATACGACCTCCATAAATAGCATTTTCCAATAAACCATGCACGAATTCCCACTGAAAATCTTTGGCGCCTGTAAATTATTAAATATGAAGCATGTAAAAATATGGCACAATGGCTTGGTTTCGGATTTCATCAATAAAGCAATCTTTAATACAGTGGGCAAATATATTCTGCCATGCAGTGACTCATGTCTATGCAGATGACCTAATGTTTTCGTTTAACTATGACATTACCTCCATTATAGATCCCTAAGGAGCCTTAACCATTCTGGCCTCAGGGACATTAAACAGTCCCTCTTTCCTTATAGCAAATCATAAGTATCCCCAGCAGCTGAGGATACACTCTAGAAAGTGAAATCTATCCTGTGGTACTTCGGTTTATGAACTTAATCCGTTCCGGAAGTCCGTTCTTAAACCAAAACGGTTCTTAAACCGAGGTGTGCTTTCCCTAATGAGGCCTCCCGCCACCGGTGCCCTTCCACCGTTCAGATTCCGTTCTTAGACCGAGGTAAAGTTCTCAAACCAAGACACTATGTCCAGTTTTGCGGAGTTTGTAAACCAAATCGTTCTTAAGCCGGACTCTTCTTAAACTGAGGTACCACTGTATACCAAATAAGAGAATGTAAAGACAATTTCTTGGAGCATATTCCCTCCCCTTCTCCAAAGTGCAGTAGGAATGAGAGACAGCCACTTCAAATGGAGAGTCCTTTTTTTCTCACCTGTTTACCTTCCTTCCCCAGTCTCAACAAAAACCTACTTAAACTTTTTCTGTGTGTGTGTTTAACGTACTGTTGTAGCTCTGCCTAACTTGGCAGCTATCTTTTAAATTTCCAAGTGATCTATTTCCAGATGTGTTGAGAAGAAAAGCGTGACAGAGAAAAATAGTCTGGCTGGGATTTTTGGGAAGTTGTGGGATATGCCCTTTCCCCACACTTTTTGGTGTTTGCATCTTTGCCTGTTTCAGGCTTGAGTTTTGGCATTATAGTTTTTCTTTCTTTCTGGAAGTGAGACTTAAAGTCTTTAGTTTCAAACAACCCACCACCTCATCAACCTGTACGCACTGATAACTTCCTCTGCCCAACCTCCCATAGTGTAACTTCCCACATAATGCGCAAGGTGGAAGCTTAGATTAGCTCCAGAGAAGTTGCTGATTTGGGATGAATTGTACCAACACAGAGGGAACTTGAGCTGCCTGATGCTTCAGTATTTCTTGAAAAAGGAACATCTCTCAAAGCGGGAGTGCCCTGGGCATTATTTTGAGTTATGCTCAGTCTTGGAAACCACTCCCAATGTTATTTTTAGGCTTTAAAATATGTGAAGCAAGAAGAAGAGGTCTCTGAGCATATGGCGGGAGAGAAAAAACTGACAGAGGAGATGCCTGCCTCCCAGAATTCTATGCTCTCCTGCCTTGTCACCAGATGAGATCATACCCAACCAGTGAATGGATTCTGACCGACGCAAATAGTGTTTTACCCTTGTTCCGGAGTAATTTCTATCTTACTGGTTACATGGGTGATGAATGAAAAGTGCTTCCAGGTGAAAGGAAGTGCATGGCACACCAAGATTCATACTGATAGGCATGGTAAACAGGTAAAGGGGCCCCCTGACCATTAGGTCCAGTCGTGGCTGACTCTGGGGTTGTGGCGCTCATCTCGCTTTATTGGCCGAGGGAGCCAGCGTACAGCTTCCGGGTCATGTGGCAGCGTACAGCTTCCGGGTCATGTGGCAGGAAGCGTACAGCTTCCGGGTCATGTGGTAGGTTGGCAGGAGCAGGGACTGAGCAACAGGAGCTCACCCAGTCTCGGGGATTCGAACCGCCGACCTTCTGATCGGCAAGTCCTAGGCTCTGTGGTTTAATCCACAGCGCCACCCGCGTCCCGATAGGCATGGTAAGGAGTTTAAAAATCCCCTATTCATCCACACCCCTCATCTAGCCATCCCCATGCTGTGTTGGGAAGAAGAATCTTCATCACTGAAACACAGTTTTCTGTAGGGTAGCAAAAGGCTGCTCTATTGTCTCCAGCAGCTTGACTTCTGTGTTGGGCAGGGAGGGAAAGAGGTTTCCTCTTTCCACCCAGCATGGACACTCAGAAAAGATACGTGCTATTAAGGTAAGATGGGAAATATGGAGGAGAAATGATTTTGAGAAGATGTGGAAGATATTTGTAGAATTCGTACCGTTAAAACGGAAAGGGCTCAAACCATCGCAAGAGGTGCTGAAATTATGGTAGGCTGGATACTTACAATGGTAAGGTCTTGGGGTGGGGTGCACATTTTTATTTATTTTTATTTATTATTATTGCGTTGTCAAAATAAAAATAAAATCAGGAGATGAAGGGTGGGAAGTCAAGCAGAAACTTTGCATGTTAAAAAGAAATTGTATATGATGATAAATGTTTTGAAATATTTACAGACTTAAATATTTGTATTCAAAGAAGCATCTTGCTGTACTAGATAAAGAGACCTTAGAGGCAACCAGCTGCCTTTTGTAGCTGCAATGGAAAAGGGAAAAACCCACTCAAGGCAGCCAGCTGCTTATTGCTGGCTCTGCTGCAACAGTGGCAAAAAAGCCCCCTGTAGCAGCCAGCTGGACTTCCCATTCCTCTTAAACTAATGGAACAAGTTCTTTGCAAGATTTAAAAGAATTACCGTATTTTCCCATGTGTAAGACAATGTTTTTTGCTAAAAAAAAATAGTCAAAAATTGGGGGTCATCTTACACACGGATGATGAATGCACAAGGGTTTGGGTTTGGGCTCTGGTGCGAGCGGCCAGGTGGTCAGTTTCACTCGTCCAAGCAGCCTGTGCATATCCTCGGAGGTAACAGATTGGAATTGATCCTTTGAAACTTGACCAGACAGGACTCTAAGCACTCTCCCGCCCTGGCCCCACTACCATGGTGGAATCTACCTCTTTCTGAATCTGAGCAACTTTATCTGCAAAAAAACCTTTGCAAAATCATTGCAGGAGATTTTGAGGTCCTCACCAGGCCCCAGTGGTGTAGGTGGTTCCGTTAGATTGTGAACCAAGGAAAAATATGGTAAAAACCAATCCTGTTCAGTCAGAAAGGAATCCAGCAGAATTTACCTCATGCTAAGTGTGAATAAAAGTGCACCCCTGTCACATCCTGCCCCATCAGGCAATGGGGTACCAAACATCCCTGTTGAATCTAGTGAAGCAAAACCTCAAACTTTCTACACTGAGACTGAGCTGGCTTAAGTATCGTGACCTCCTAATCTTTCAGAGAAGCATGTTTTAAATAATTAAACCCTCTAATTAACTTTGTACTGATACGTTTAAATGCATCCTTTTGGACATGATCAAATTTATCTGTCTATTATTTGGCATTTTTCGCAGTTATACATGCAGTTATGTTCACGTGACAAGTCAACCAATATTAGTCTTCATTCAAAGTTATCTGAATAACTACACATTTTTATAAAAATTGCCACATTCTTTTCCAAAGATTTTCTTATAAAGAGAAAATTCATGAATTGTTAATGTAAATATGCTTGTGAACTATTTAAGAATTAGTTTTAAACCACCCTCCGAGGAATGTCTTATTTTGAATTAGGGCAATAAACAATATTTTGGATCAATGCCTTTGCTGCTCCCCAAGTCTTTTCCGCAATTGTTATCCTTCCATTCCTTGTTAAGCTCAAATATCGGAAGCTCACATGGATTTATGGTTTTAGCAAAATGAAGTCAGACAATGAAATCAGAGTTCCCTGAGAACAAGATGACTCACCTTCAAAGAGTCTGTCAATAATGTCATACCCTGCACGAAGATCAGATAAAGAAAATTCATAAAATTTGGTCCAGCCCTGTAAGAGAAAAGGCAGTTTCTATTACTCATTATTAAATGTGCATGGCCATATGATGATAAGAAAATGTTCAAAACTATGTATCATGGAGAAACATAGTAAAAAAAAAAAAAGGAAAAGAAAACAGTACTGAGGCGCCCTAGATCAAAAACGTTCTACAGGTCTGAGTGAATGATTACTGACCAGCAAAGAACTTCCAAAACAGTCTGCTAACTTATAGATTGCCACCACCCAGATTTCTAGGACTGCTAGCTGTCCCAGAAAACACACAAGACACTGAACTTCTATGCCATTCAGGCCCTACATGCAAGGCAATGTTTCTGAGCAATGCAGAGATCCAGAATTCTTAATTAATTTACAATGCTTTTAGCCTGAATTTTGGGAAGAAGAAAAAAAATAATTGAGGAATAATGTTATTTTCAAATGCTTTAAAATTCAAAGGTCTCGGGGGGGAAAAACCCAAGTGTGAGGATCCAAATTAATCACAGGGGCACCACACAAGACAACAAGGGAGGGTTAGCTTTGGCAAGTGAGGAAAGAGTCTTATTTCATTTAAGTCATGGTGACCTCCCAAAGTAAAATAAGAGCAAGTATCAATTTTGTGGGGGGTAAAAAAAAAAACACCCCAAACTTGCCCTGGACAGCTTTCTCAAGGCATAGTTCCAAATCAAACAAATTGTAAGAATTTATGACAGCTGCATGGCCTGCAGGCATTTAAAACAGCTTCTTTCAACCAAAACTCCAGTTTGGGAAAACAAACCCCAGTTACTACATTGTAACAGTTCATTTTAGTACAAGTAAACAGTGGAAGCTAGTGGGGTTTATCGTGGGATCTTCTGTTAGGTGGACATGGAACAACAGCTATTATATGAAACAAGCTGTTTCTTTATAAAGCTTCTCCCATACAATAGAAATAATGTTAGCTTACAAAAAATAAAACTTCACTGAATTCAATTAGATCTACCCACCCACCCCCCTACTTTTTCAGCACTGGTCTTTGTGGTTCAATCTTTATAATAAATAATAATTATTATTTTTTATACCCCGCCCTTCCCAGTTCAGAAAACCGGGCTCAGGGCGGCTAACAACAAATTTAAAACACTTAATTGATTTAAAATCATGAAAGGGAAGGTGCACAATTTATTTTAAAATTAAAAATACATCTGAAATGAAAGGAAACAATTAGTAACCGAAAAACAAGATAAAAACATAAGCAATGAGTAAGACTCATACCTGAGGGATATAATTCCTTCTTTCTTGACATGCAGCATGAAACCAAGCCAGGCTAAAGAGAGCATGGGCTCGGGACAAATTCCCTTTTTTGCTAATTTGCTCTGGACTCCAAGATTCATAAGTTCGCAGTAAGTTCTTTTTCAGGCCTGGAGGTGCCTATGGAAGAAAATAAAGTCTTAGTATAAAAATAGTATCTGCAAGCAGAAGTCGTGCAATAGGGTTTTACTGTTCCTGTCCTCTCCTTCCCGCTACAGTGACACACAGCAGGGGACACAAAGAGTTACAATGGAGATGTTGTTGTTGTTGTTGTTTAGTCGTTTAGTCGTGTCCGACTCTTCGTGACCCCATGGACCAGAGCACGCCAGGCACTCCTGTCTTCCACTGCCTCCCGCAGTTTGGTCAGACTCATGCTGGTAGCTTCGAGAACACTATCCAACCATCTCGTCCTCTGTCGTCCCCTTCTCCTTGTGCCCTCCATCTTTCCCAACATCAGGGTCTTTTCCAGGGAGTCTTCTCTTCTCATGAGGTGGCCAAAGTATTGGAGTCTCAGCTTCAGGATCTGTCCTTCCAGTGAGCACTCAGGGCTGATTTCCTTCAGAATGGAGAAGTTTGATCTTCTTGCACTCCATGGGACTCTCAAGAGTCTCCTCCAACACCATGATTCAAAAGCATCAATTCTTCGGCGATCAGCCTTCTTTATGGTCCAGCTTTCACTTCCATACATAACTACTGGGAAAATAATAACTTTAACTATACAGACCTTCGTTGGCAAGGTGGAAAAACTGAGAGTAGGAACTTTACTGAGGGCCCCCAACTCCCAAAAGAGATTTTTCAAGGGCGGCAGTGAGAAAGAAGGCACAGGAAACCCCAGATTCCCCACTGGACATCTGCTCATATAACTCAGAATACAATCCTATGTGTTGCTTTAGGTGTCAATTTATTTGTTAATTCCCCACTATGTTATATTTTGCTGGTAATTTAATCTTGCCTCATATGTTATCTTCAGACTTGATTGAAGCAAAATAGGAGAAAATTTAGAATGGACTTCAGCAGTCAGCCAAAGACGAAAACCAGGCTGGGGTTGCAGATTATTCAGTTCCTGTAGAAAAGAAATGTATTTATATAAACAAACAAAAATTTAAGCAATACCACTGATGCACACGATTCCTGTCTGAAAACTTTGGGCAATAATTGATATTTTAACACACCAAAAGGTATTAGTGGAAGCACAAGCCTTATTCATCCAAAAATAATTTCAGGTTAATTTTAGTGTTGACTTAAGCAAAGGATATGAAACTATGGTTTGGTCTTGGCTTGTTGTCACAAACTATTGTTTAAAAAAAAATTCCATGAATTTGGATGTTATTGGGAACTGCAGTTATCTTAAAACTCACAGTAAAAGCTTTCAATCTCCTGTCCCATGTAAAACAGGAGAATAGTAGGCAGCATGGAAGCACAAAGTTTGTGCAGACTCATTCACATAGTGGGAAAACAAAGTTTCTGGTTATGTCTGAATTCAGCTTCCAACAGATTCCTCTATTCTTTTGTTGTTTGAGCGCTTGGAGCACAGCAAATTTTTCTAAGCAGCTGAAATATGTCATATTTTTCCTAAGGAAATTTAATGCATAGTATTTCAATGGTTTAGTATTTTAAAAAATAAATAAATTGGGGGGCACCATATTCTTTTCAATGCATAGGGCTTCTGGAGATCTTAATCTGGCCCTGCTGCTGAACATGTATATTCTCTTACCTTTTCTAATATGGGAAGCCATGACACAACCAGATGCAAATTCTTCAAGCAGAGCCATTCTCCATTTCGTGCACATTCTTTTACAGTCTGAATAGCTAGATCAGCTTGGCCCTGGCCCATAGCAACCTGCAAAAGACAATCAAATGTTCTAGTTTATCACAGATATATGGTTTTATGTATCTTTTTTTAATTGGACGATGGGTTTTAGCTGTGATTTATCTCCAATTTTATTTATAGATTGCTTGGAGAGATTTTTAAATAAACAGAATTCCCACACTATGACACTGTGAAAATGCACAATATGGTAAGTTTAGAATTGCTATTGGCAGTTATTTGTGAATCATTTTGGACCACATCATCTCTAGTTAATGGAGACAGATTGCAGCTCTGTTGGTCTCATTTACATTTGTGCTGTGTCTTTATTGTATACAAAATTACTTCAGTGTAAGCTGAAGGGTCCTTCCTCTTCACTTTACATCTTATTTTTATTAGAGGGAAGCAGAACAGCAAGTTAACACAGCTTCCATCAGTCTCTGCGTAGTGTTGTACAACTTTCCATTTGGAAGATCTAGTTTTTAGCAGCCAAATATATTAAAGTAGACTTTCAGAAGAAGATATGACAAACGGGAAAGGATTTCTGGTTCATTCCAGTATATTTATTAATAAAACTTGTATAAAAATAGTGCATTTGCTGGCCCAATTCAAGCTGCTGGTTTTAAAGTGATAAAATATTTAGGGCACAGAGTATCTCACACAACATCTTTGCCCAAATATTCCCACCCACCCCAGCTTTGAGATTTGTTATTGGCGTCATACTAAGGATGACATTATTTGAAAACAGAAAGACTAGCATTCACCAGGACCAGGACCTTTTCAGTAGCTGCCTCAATTGTTGTGGAATGGCCTCCTTCGGGAGACTTGTTTAGCCCCAGATCATGTCTCCTTTCAAGGAAAATCTTTTATAACTCTTGTTTTGTCCTATCGCTGCTTGATTTGTTCTGTTACGGTTTCATTAGTTTTGAAGTTGACTTAAAATTGCTTTATTCGTGGTATCATATTAAATCATATTGTAAACTAATTTGAAAACAGCAAATAGAGGCACCGTATTTTTCGCTCTATAAGACGCACCAGACCACAAGACGCACCTAGTTTTTGGAGGAGAAAAACAAGAAAAAAAATATTCTGAATCTCAGAAGCCAGAACAGCAAGAGGGATCGCTGTGCAGTGAAAGCAGCAATCCCTCTTGCTGTTCTGGCTTCTGGGATAGCTGCGCAGCCTGCATTCGCTCCATAAGATGCACACACATTTCCCCTTACTTTTTAGGAGGCAAAAAGTGAGTCTTATAGAGCAAAAAATACGGTATATAAATCTACTAAATAAGCAAACAGGTCTAGCCATCAATAATATTCATATTTCTTTAAAGGCCTGTGAACGGAGGGGTGGGTCTCTGAGGGCTAAGCTGGTCAGGGGGCCCTGCCAGGGATTAGCCACTTTTTTGTTTCTAACAACACTCCTGGCCCTGGGCATCAGACAAGCTCTGCATGTGCCTGCATGAACCCTTACCAGGCAAATAATTTGTGGGCTTTTTAATGCACCGACATATATGAAACTTACCTGATGGTAGCACTCCCCATTTCTTTCAACACTTGCAAGTTCTTGTAATTCCTGAGACGGATCAGCACCAGGAGAAATAATGATCAAGATAGGTTCAATTTCCAGTGTTTCTTTATACAAGCGTTTCAGATTCAGTGGAGGAGGTGACAACTCTTTGATCCCTAGAAATGGACAAACATATATATATATATAAATTTTAAAATACCAGTAAAGTTGGGAATGCATTCTGAGTAGCTACCTCTTTGCATCAGTGGTTGGAATAGTTTCCCAAGTTCCCGACTTCACTTCAAACAAAACAATAGATCTTTGATCTATAAAATATCCTGTTATACAAAATCACACTGCAAAAATCAGACAGTAAACTATAACAGGGTGGATACTGTCATAGATATTGACCTTCCTTTCTAGTAATATTGAAGCTGGTGATAAAAGTGCCTGTATTGGAAACATATTACTGTAGCTAAAAATACCATAATTCAACTCTTGAGTTCGTATACACGAATACTAGAGCTGAAAAGGAGATACATTTTAGAACTTGAACACTACAAATCACACCACCTCTATTAGTAAAATGAAGAGAGAATGGTAAAAGGTATAATGATATGTTAAAAATGTACACAACCTCCAAGGAAACTCTAACACCAGCAAAAAGCAGTAATAAAAAAGCAAACTCATGCGCAGAACTACTGTGTTACAACTGTCAGGTCATTTGCTTGTCAGTGTTTTAAGAAACTACACCTTCCTGTTTTAGTGTGTCTGATGAGCATTTTTAGGCTTTCCTGAAAAAATCATGGGTAAGCGCACACTTAGATTCTAATGACAGATTGTTACCATGTAGAAAAATGAACAGAAAAGGCGAGAATGAGAATAGCGACAAGAGCTGCCTTTTGTATGAAGGAAAATATAAATAAAGCTGTCGCAAAAATTGGTTCATGGGCAAAAGGGGAAGGGATAGATTCCTAGGAAGAGATCCTGAGCAGACTTCAAATAACATTTTAACAATGTTTAATAACACCAGAAGAAAATCAAGAATATCAATATCAATATATTAATAATACAATAGCAGCAATAAGAAAGAATCATTTACAGGGCAGCAGACATTTAAGGATTAACAGATTGGGGGCAAGGATGAGTAGAGAGTCCAAAAAACAAAGGATCAAGTTTCCTGGTCCCTACCCAATGACAGCACTAGAAATAAAACATTGGCCACGGAGGGATCAAGAATATTTGGAGGAGCCAAACACTTATTTCAAACACAGAAGCTGCTAGAAGATAAGTATGGTTAATTCAGCACATGTAATTCTAGCCATAAGCTTGCATGAGCGCCGGCCAGAGCCAGCAAGGGTGGCTAAGGAATTTGGGGGACAGGAAAGCACATTTTTCGTTTTGCCCCTTTCTCGTGTTCTTCAGCTCAAGTCCCCATGTTCTAATCCTTAACCTTGAGTTTTCCACATGACTCTTCACATCAGAAAGAATCTGGTTCTGCAGTACTATTGAATCAACTCCCCGCTTTCTCATTTTCCCTCCCACAGAGCCACTGCCTGGATTTTAGTTTTCAAAAATGGCTTCACATGTTGCCTCAGCTACTGGATCAGAAAGAAAAACTGTATGCAGCACCTAAATGTGCATATGATTCTCTGCATAGGGATATGCATGTGCTTTGGAATATATAGTACCCATACCAGAATCAAGGTGTAATTGTTTTTTACCTCATGTTGTTCTAAAGAACGATCAACTTACCCAGAGCTTTACATGCAAAAAGGGCCATTGCGCTCTGTAGTCTATCTGGCCTGACAGCTTGGACCACAAGGACCTTGAAACAAATATAGTCACATTAAAATTCCAACGTATTATCAAATACCGGTGTGCATTTTTTGATGTTAGCCGCCCTGAGCCCGGTTCCGGCCAGGAAGGGCAAGATATAAATAAAATTTATGATGATGATTACTACCACATGATTAACACAAGCGCAAGGATTCAAGTTAGCACAGACGGAATTCCCCCCTCTCCTTGCCCTGCACCATCCTCCTGATAGGGGAGGAAAATGTAATACAAAAATCTTTAAAAGAAACTGGGTATGCTTTTTAAAATATGAGCTTTTAAAAAAAACTAGACGAAGTTATTTTCCAGATAAGTTATTGATTTAAATACATCAATAATTCAACAAATAAGAGAAACACAAGTTGTTATATATGTTGTTTAGTCTGTGTTATTTTGAGGTTAAGATTTTTTAAAAAAATTCTTTACTTGTAGGTTCAGATTCTTGGTAATAGGAGGCACTCAATGAAAATAATTGGTGCTTGATTCAGGACAGGTAAGAGCGCAAAAGAGTTAATCTATCAAATTATCTGCCACACGATGTGGTGATGGCAATCGAATTGGATCTTTTTTTAAAAGGATATTGGATCTGCAAATGGGTATTAGTTATGACAACTGTAGTGGAATATTCATGTTCAGAATGTCATTGAATACCAGTTGATGGTGTATGTGGAGGACAGCAGTAAATGATTATTAACATGACTTATCAGTGTTAGTCCTGGAAACATCTGGCTAGTCAACAGTGGGGGTAAAGAGACCTGGACTAGATAAATTTTAGTTTTGATACAGCAGATGTTTTTGCATCATCTCAATTCAATATAAATTCTGCAGTATTTCTAGGCTTGTCAACCAATTAAAGTATGCTTTCTGGGTGATTGACTTTTGAAGTTAAGCAACTAAAATAAACACCAATTGGTGAGCTGTTGTATAGGTGAGATTGAAAAGCATTTAATGGAAAGAGTGCTTTATTTTAATAAAATGAACAGATAATCTTCTTAAGTAGTGCCTGATTTTTTTTTTTAAAAAGTAATTTTAACAGTTCCATCAGCACTGATAACCTTCTCACAGGTGACAGCTCCAATTAAAATCAATTAAAATGGCAGTTTTTAATATGTGACTAATACAGTAATTGCAAACATGCGCTGGATTATGGAGAAAGCTAGAGAGTTCCAGAAAGACATCTACTTCTGCTTCATTGACTATGCAAAAGCCTTTGACTGTGTCGACCACAGCAAACTATGGCAAGTTCTTAAAGAAATGGGAGTGCCTGATCACCTCATCTGTCTCCTGAGAAATCTCTATGTGGGACAAGAAGCTACAGTTAGAACTGGATATGGAACAACTGATTGGTTCAAAATTGGGAAAGGAGTACGACAAGGCTGCATTTTGTCTCCCTGCTTATTTAATTTGTATGCAGAATACATCATGCGAAAGGCTGGGCTGGATGAATCCCAAGCCGGAATTAAGATTGCCGGAAGAAATATCAACAACCTCAGATATGCAGATGACACAACCTTGATGGCAGAAAGTGAGGAGGAATTAAAGAACCTTTTAATGAGGGTGAAAGAGGAGAGCGCAAAATATGGTCTGAAGCTCAACATCAAAAAAAACAAAGATCATGGCCACTGGTCCCATCACCTCCTGGCAAATAGAAGGGGAAGAAATGGAGGCAGTGAGAGATTTTACTTTCTTGGGCTCCATGATCACTGCAGATGGTGACAGCAGCCACGAAATTAAAAGACGCCTGCTTCTTGGGAGAAGGGCAATGACAGGCCTAGACAGCATCTTGAGAAGTAGAGACATCACCTTGCCAACAAAGGTCCGTATAGTTAAAGCCATGGTTTTCCCAGTAGTGATGTATGGAAGTGAGAGCTGGACCATAAAGAAGGCTGATCGCCGAAGAATTGATGCTTTTGAATTATGGTGCTGGAGAAGACTCTTGAGAGTCCCATGGACTGCAAGAAGATCAAACACATCCATTCTTAAGGAAATCAGCCCTGAGTGCTCACTGGAAGGACAGATCGTGAAGCTGAGGCTCCAGTACTTTGGCCACCTCATGAGAAGAGAAGACTCCCTGGAGAAGACCCTGATGCTGGGAAAGATGGAGGGCACAAGGAGAAGGGGGCGACAGAGGACGAGATGGTTGGATAGTGTTTTCGAGGTTACCAGCATGAGTTTGACCAAACTGCGGGAGGTAGTGGAGGACAGAGGTGCCTGGCGTGCTCTGGTCCATGGGGTCACGAAGAGTCGGACACGACTAAACGACTAAACAACAACAAATACAGTAATCTATCAATTCTGTTGCTCAGTCAGTCAATGCTTCCAGTCCTCTCTCTTTACAATATGGCAATCTGATGTAGCTGGTAGAAGCTGACAAAACAGTAGCACTGCAGGGGTAAATGAAACATTGTAGCACCCACTGTAAGAATGTAAGAGGAGCCCTGCTGGATCAGACCAAAGTCCCATCTAGTCCAGCATCTTGTTTTCAGAGTCATCAACCAGGTGGAAAGTCCACAAGCAGGACAAGAGTGCAACAGCACTTCTGCGATTCCCAGAGGCATACTGTCAGAGGCTAAGACCTCTACCTGAGGGATAGTTTTATTCCCCAGAAGATGTAGTAGATAATGAGGCTGCACTGCTTACCTGTCCTCCCTTTGGCCAAATCGCCACGCATACTGAGACAAGAGAGGAGGAGGAGTGAGGCAGAGACACTGAAAACATGCTGGCAAAGCCAATCCAGTCCTCCTGCCCATGCGTTTCCACCATTCTGACCTTACTCCTCCTCTTCTTCTCTAACCAGGTAGGTAGTAGTGACTAGGCTGGAGGGAGGTCAGGTAAGTGATTGTCTGCTACTGCCTGGAAGGTGAGAAGTAACTATGGTAACTTCCTCTTATCAAAGCCCGAAATTTACCTGCACAGATGGGCTAACTCTATACAGAGATTTGCCTAGACAATCAGGAAGAGTGGCCAATCTCCTTCTTATTATAGCCATTTATTTTAAATATATATACAATTGCATTTTAATAAGGCAAGCTGGATCAAAAAGTCAAAAGTAAGGATGGATTGAAAGTTTATAGTCCTTGAAAATATAATTAATTTATTTTACTTCTCGGGCAAGATCCTATCATCTTAATAATAAAAGTAGGCAGGCGGGCAGAGCACAGGCACAAGTGTGTTCTTATTTCCTTAAGTCTCATATCTTAAACCTTTTATTCCTCTCCTCACCATTCCTCCTCTGCCCAGTCCCTGACAGTCAGACAGGAAGGAAAAAAACAGAGAGAGGAGACACTTGCTTCCCAGAATTCTATGCTCTCCTGCCTCACTGGATGAGGTCATACCCAACCAGTGAATGGATTCAGACCTCCAAAATCTATTCTTCAGGTAAGACCAATCATACTTTCTCTTGGTGCCTGGTGTGAAAAACACAAGCTCCGTCTGGCCTTGCTACCTTTCAGACTGGGAAAAATCAATCTGCAGGCTCCAAAACATTCCCACGAGGTCCACTGTTCACATTTTCACAGGCTGATTCTGGCTTAGTAAGGTGTGAGCTTGAAATAACTTTTTAAATAAGATGTTAAGTAATGTCAGTGCATCAAGAGTGGATTTATCAAGAAAATCATTTTTTTAAGGGAATAACAATCAATTGAGGGAATGTTAAAATCGATCAATTAATTTATGGGGAGAATCAATTTCAAATTGGAAAAGGAATCAAGGACAACAACAGACAGAAGAAACCAATGGACACTCACATTCAGAGGAAAAAATAAACTCAAAAGCCCTTAAATAAACCCAAGAAGTACTGGAATAAATACAGGGATAAAGGCACACCACTCACACCCTCATCTAATTCACAAACCACACAAATCACAGACTAAGCAACAACAAAGCAAGGCCAGAAACGCACAAGCATTTGCCCTAGTGCCCACTTGAGAACATAATATTTATTTCCAAAGCACCACGGAAAAATCAGGCTGATGCTAAAAAGGGGTCTCGTGCTATGGAGGCAAACGAGGATAAATGCTTATTGGCAGAGCACTCTGGAAATTGCAGATTTGAAGATATGCAAAGCATAGATGATCTACCAATGATCTATGGATTTCCCCTATAAACATCTAGAGAGCAGTGGCCACACATACACAGTACAACATAGATCTGAACCTACAGCCCTGGTAGCACTTGGCACACTTAACAGTTATACTGTCTTGGGTATTTTTATATTGTTGCTTACTGTGAAGCTTGAATAAGTCTGCTTTGAATGAACTGTGGTCTACAGTGCTAGCCATCAGTAATTCTCTTTGTTTTATTGCTGCTTATTAAAAAAAACCTTCAAGCCATACTAAAATTGCAGATTAAAACACCAAATTTAATTTTGACGAAGTTCCATTGCAAATGGTATTTTAGCAATGACAAACTTCTTGCACTGGTTTCAATGAGACTAAGGATGAGTAGTTTCATTGAACATGGCTGCCACGGCCACGTTTAGCTAGACTGTGGTCTAATATTTAAATAAGGAAATATTAAAGTATACCTGTTGAAAGAGTGAGATTCTGTTTGAAATAATAGACGGAAAATCTTGTTCACACATTGAACTCCGTGAGAAAGTCTGCCACAGAGGTGCATCTTGAAAGCAAACGGTCTGGTACAGGTTTGGAAGAGAGATCTGAAGAACAATTGTGCAAGTTTTATATTTAACAGCAAAAAAAGTAGTGATCTATTTTTAATAGCTGAACAAGGAATAATTTGAATAAACTGTCATATAATTGCAATTGTTGAACAATCCACTCTTTGCAGCCCTTTAACAAGCTACTTAGGAGTAACTTTTTTCATTGATTTCTAAAGAAGTGCACTCATGTGGCTTATAATGTACCCAATGTGTCAAAACAATATGCCAGTTATAAGACCACTGCTAATTTAAGAATGTGGTCCCATTTACATATATTTCTAGTGAAATGAAAGCTATACCCCATGCATAATCTCACAGCATCACCAGTGATGAGGAGCAGAATTGTTCCACTGCTATAGTTTTCCATGGAAAATGTTCCATTTCTAAAAATGCATTGCGTCATAAAATTAACAACTTAGTAAATTTTTACAATACCAGTCAAACTGAAAAGCAGCTCAAAAGTGTGACTAACTTTCCCAGGAAATGCATGCATGCACACACACACACACAGGCACAAATAATGCACAGCAATTTGGTCACCAAAATTGGTATGCTGATTTAGTGCCTTCAACCGTCCCAGCACCTTAATATAAGCACCTTCTGGTGGTTCCCTCACTGCAAGAAGTTAAGTAACAGGGAACCAGGCAGAGGGCCTTCTTGGTAGTCACTCCCGCCCTGCGGAACACCCTCTCATCAGGTGTCAAGGAAATAAACAATTATTTGACTTTTAGAAGACATCTGAAGGCAGCCCTGTATAGGGAAATTTTTAATGTTTTATTGTGTTTTTAATATTTTGATGGGAGCCGCCCAGAGTGGCTGGGGCAACACAGTCAAATGGGCAGCATATTATTATTATTATTCCATATTTGTATATATATTTTCTGCTAAAATATTACTTAATTAATGCAATTCATACTGTTTTGGTAAATTGAGAAATGAGGAAGCAAAACAGGGATGACAGAGAAGACATTCTGAAAAGTCAAGAGTACATATAAACATATATAACTGAACCTCAACAATACTAGATCAATTGCTGCATTATTATCTAGAAAAGGCAGGCCACTCTGCAGAATGAAAATATATTATATGGGTGTGGTTTCAATGCAAGAAAGTGAGTGAAGAATTCATCTTGGAATAGTCAAATTTAAATTAACTAATCCGATCATATTAGCAAACATCAATTTTCTTAGTGTTAAACTGATTTTTGAAGAAAACGTCAAGTGAAATAATACCTTTAGAGTTGCTACCGCCCATGCTCTTTCCTGTTCAATCCAAGAAGGAATCTGGTCTCTTATGCTTTTTTGGGAATCCTTAACAGAACAAGAACAGATTACTGTATTTTGAAAATGTTTCACATATACCAGCAAGTTTTAAGGTATAGCACAGTAAAATTGAAACATTTCAACTTCCACTGGTTTCAAAGGCAGTGTTAGGCACATCTCAACCTTACTTCTTTGAAATCAAAATAATTTGAAAGTGCATATTTGTTATGGAAAGGTGCAGTAGAGAAGAAGACACAATGCTGGAGTTAGAAAAATGCATAATCAATAACAGCTTTTGACCATTGCTTTGACCATTGATCGCTTGTAATGTGCCTCAGAAATATCCACATCTTTCACAACCTGTACTCACACAGCTAAAACTGAAAACAAGTGATGTGAACATACCCTAATCACCCATGTTTTAGAGGTTTTTTTCTCCTTCAATCATTCCTGAGGGGGCAGGATTAGTTCTAATTTCAAAATGATATCTGTGATCTCATGAGTAACACCTACAGTATTTTCTATAGTAGGGATCTCTCCTAATAAAGCTCTTCAACATTGCTATGTCTTATGAAATCACTACAAAAGCAGTCTCCACTTCCTATGATATTTGGAATCTCAGCTTGTCTAGAGTGGTCAGAAGGAGCCACCCATGACAAGAACTTGAACTACTGGTTTTGCCCAATCAGGTACCCGCTTGGGGTTAAAGTCCGAAATTCTCATCAGCACAAAACAGTTAAAAACAAAAAAACCATGTTTTTAAGGTCTGAAGCCTCTGGGCCACGGAGGTGTATGGCATTTGGAAGATATAGTGGACTACTTTTTATGATAAATATCCGTTGTTTCTGAATGTCTGATGTAGATTTTCAATTTCGATGTTCTATATGGGACAAGGACAATAAAGATAATCGTATCGTAAGACTCACGGATTTTCGTAACATGTCTCCAATGATCACACCCGTAAATGTGTCCCATTCCTATAAAACAATGAAAGAAACCCAAGTTAAAATATGCTGAAGCGTAACGTACATAAGTGTAAATTCTGAAAGCCAAAAGGAAATGAGTATTACATTTTCAAAGGGACTTAAGAAATGTAATGCCCCAGTTCGCGTGCAACGCTGAAACATGGAAAAGCCTCAAAAAGCCCAAGTGAAATGTCACACCTCTGCTCTCCTCCTGCAGCATAGACAGGAGGAATACTTCTCCTGAATTTAGTTAAACTATTAAAAGAATCTCAGCTTAGCATTGTGTTTGAAAGTAACCTTGGCAGAAGTCCTGGTCACGTGCAAGGAGTAGTAGTAGGGAGCGTGAAGAATCACTTGTTAAGGCTCATTCCTGGTTTAGTGTTACATGCAAATGTGACAATTATTGGCTAGCAATGACTAAAGCATGTGTTTGAAACCCTGTAAAAGGAAGAGAGTTGTGGAAAGAATTTGAAGTCCAGAGGTGGCAGGCAAGAGAACAGCTAAACCCATCCTACATCCAGCTGATGATTTTTCCTTAGCTACTTTCTGAGATTCCTGGATCAGAAGGTCAGTGTGAAAGAGACTGGTGGCACTGGTGACAGTTCCAGGGAACATTTGAGCTGGAACATCTATAGTACCCATTAGTCAGAGGTAGACTGCTCCTACTAGTGCTGTGAGACTATCTTCTCTCCCAACCAGGGCAGGCCTGGAATCATTGGGAAGATACCCTTCTTGCTAGTCTCAAAATCATCTATTGAGCAAGCTAAGGCCACTGAGACAAGGTCTGCCAGTTTTGTACTGTCTGAACCAGAGAAGTCTACTACACGTGGAATCACAAAGCTTATATTGCAATCTGGAAAAGAAATTATTGAAATGTTTATCTCATCTTTGTTGATGAAAAAAACCTCTGCTGCTCTTTGCTTTCCTTAAGTACGCCTTTAGGAATATCCTGAATAATTTCCCCAAAACACATGGAGGACTACATGTGGTAGCTACATTTGTTTCATATGTTGTTTTATACTTTGAAGCTACAGGTCGATTCTTAGCCATATATTATGTAATCACAAATAACTTCTAAAAGATCTCACACCCATAACACACAGCTGTTCTAGCAAAATGTGGAGAAAGCTAAGGGCTGATAGTGCTAAGGAATCACAAACTCTGCACACCACTATTTCATTTTGTCCTGTGGATCTCTCATATCCTGTGGCAATATTTCATCAGACATTACAACTGCCAGAGGAACATCCACCGGGGACGTTACAAGATGTCCCAGTGTCCTTAGGGAAAGCATTGTATTTGATATGTTTATTTTTTATTTAGCTGGGTAGCTGGAAGATATTCTAGTGCTCATATTTATTTTCTGCTTATCAAATCATTCAAATGTAAAAGGAAGCATTCCTATATCACTTACATTATCTTGAAAAAGCTCAGGATGCATGCCTTTCACAAAATGCAATGCAAACATCAGTTGATCAGCCTACAATAACAAAAAGTTAGATACATTAAGGACAGTATGCTAGGCTACGTTTTCTAGGAATTTAAACCCTATAATTAAGTTTTCACATATGCACAGGAACTAAAGGCAATGTTAATTATAAGATCATATATTATTTTCAGAGAACTGGTAACATACTTTGAGGGGGGAACTAAATGTAGCTCATTTTCTTTTCATCAAGCCAGTTTGGGAGTGTGGTGTGAAGGCTTCAACTTAGGCTTCCTCAACCTCAGCCCTCCAGATGTTTTGAGACTACAGTCCCCATCATCCCTGACCACTGGTCCTGCTAGCTAGGGATCATGGGAGTTGTAGGCCAAAAACATCTGCAGGGCTGAGGTTGAGGAAGCCTGCTTTAACTCTTCGCTCCCACCATGGTCCCAATCAGAACTGCCCCACACACTTCCTATTCATAACGAGGGGAAAGCTACTGATGCCAATAAAAGCTTTCATCCCATTGTGAATAGGAGCTAAGAGTTAAGGCTTAATTCCAATTACAGCATAGTCCTTATCCAGATTACATATTCCCTATGCAGAAAGAAAAAACCCCAAACTATGTGACAATCATGTCTTGTTTAGCTCTTAGTCACTTCTAAGGAATATCTCTGCTGACATGGCAGGGGTGGGATCAGAGCTTTAGGCAGAGAAGCAGCAGTCCCTCTGTTGAATGGGCTTTGGATCTGATGTAACTTTACACTAGCTTAGTTTACACCGGTGTACTTTATGCCAGCTTGTGCATAGGACTGCTCTCTTTATTTCTTAAATCAAGTTTAAGAGAACATGCTATGTGATCACATGTTCCTCTCTCCCCTCTTGTGCAGATATTTTCCCCAACGGCCTTAACAGTGGCTGAGCAGTTACGACAAACTAGAACCATTGGTTAATGCTAACTAAGGTTGCGTTTGATCAGAATCTGAATTGTGCTTCAAATTATTCATTTTTGTGAATAAGATCATATGCCCTATTTTAGTCTGTTACTGTTAACATGGTTACTATGTCTTTAAGTGTGGCATGCAATGATTTTGAAAATGATACGAAAGATGCAAAACAGATCTAATTAATTAATTTTGTAATGCACAAAGGCTTATAACTTTGGCTTGGAAATCTTTTAATATTGAGTGGCTACAGTGTCAGTGCAGTACACAGTCTTACATTACAGCCATATATCAGCTGAAGTGAAAGGGTAATTGAACTAGCTCATTTCTGAACCAAGCAACTACATAAATCCCTAACTACTAATTTATAGTTGTTCAATGAATTCGCTTTCAGAGCTAACCAGCAGCATTTTAAATTCATCTACAGTACCCAGCTGAAACAAAGGGTCAGATGCAGCAATGTTGATGATATAAAGCACCATCATAACAAAAGCAAATGGTAATAATTCATTTTGATATCACAAAATTATATGTTTAACCTTCCATTCATCATCTACTCTTCAGGGGAGATTTTGAAAACAAGAAATCTCTCATATACTGTATATTATGAAGTGCTTGGAATGTGCTATTTCATTCAACTTCTGTGGTAATGCAAAGTCGTATAACATGCTGACAACATATGGAAGACACCAGTCTAACTATTTAGGTTTAGAAAAACTCCAATCTTCCAAAAGCACAGTTATTGTGCAACCCCATTCCGTTCAAGGGGACTAGAACAGAGCACATTGGACTTGGTGCAAAGATGGGGATAATGAACAACAGCAGCCTCCTTAGACAGTCTTAGCTACTGAACCGAAAAGCTTGCTTTCAATTGTTGGGGTAGCTTGAGGGTTTTTTCTGACAGATGCTAATAACGAAAAAATTAATCTAGAAAATAAATAAAAACACATTGAAGACTATATTTAAGTATTAGCTGTCCACCAAAAGAAATCACACCAGCATAAGTGCTGAGCAGCTCCAGAAATTGCTAGACGAACCTAAGCATTTTGACCCATTTAAATCTTGTTTGAAACTGCCTTGGTTGCCCTGATACATGAACTACACTTCAAGAGGCAGGAGAGTGAAGCTCTGTTGCTTCTACTGTATCAATTGTTGGCTTTTGATACTAACAACAATAGTATCCTTCTGGGAAGGTTCTTGCAACTGGGAACTGGATGGCTCTATTGGTTGCATCCTACCCGGAGAGGCTGTTTCAGAGAACGGTAAGAGAGTTGGAGAGTTCTGCCCATGAAATTTATCCTACTTGCTTCTGCAGGGCTCATTCTTGTCCCCGCTACTATTTAACATGTGCATGAAATGACTGAGTGATTTGTCACTTGATAATTTGTTTAAAATATATATATGCATTTTTACAACTTATATATGCATCATACAATATTCATCATTTATCTCATCCTCAGACTTCCCAGTCCATCTCTCCATGGCATTCTAGGTTGTCTTTTGTCAGCTGCATATTTTATTATTCCATCCATTTTCATCTCAAATCTTCCTTTATTTAGTTTTATCTGCTGCTCATATGTTCATTCCTACTTGTAGGTTAAATTGACTATTATACCCTCTAAGATATTCTTCAAAGAACTTCCACTCATCTCTTATCCATGGCTCATCCTTATTTCTTAATTTCACGGTCATAGTTACTAATTCTGTGTATTCTATCAATTTATTCTGCCAAATTTATTTCCATTTTTTTGCATAAAACACTCTAGCTGTGGTGGTCGCATATAAAAAGAGACTGAGTGCCTTTTTCAGGATATCATTACTTGTTATTCGTAACAGAAATGCCTCAGGTCTTTTGGGAAATGGGATCTTAAGTACTGTATTTATTTATTTTTTAATTCTGCATGATGTCACCTGAAAATTTGGTGTGAAATGTAATCAATGTGTGAATTGCTTTAAATATATATATATATTTATAGCTCATCTTTCGGGATACAAATTCTTCCAAAACAGCTTTTAAGTAACATAAAATACCTTAATAAAATCACAGTAAACAATATTAATGCCCTCAGAATCCTTCCCATAGGACAGTTGGCAGCAGATGGTTCAGAGAGGGAGAGGGCAGTTCAGCTCAAAACTGGGGTTATCATCACTTGCCTCTCTCTCCCCCAGAATTATTCCTCTAGACCAGGGGTGGCCAACTCCCAAGAGACTGTGAACTACTCACAGAGTTAAAAACTGGCAGTGATCTACCCCCTTTTGGGGGGTTCACGTCTAAATTGTTGAGGTTTTTTTAGGAAGCCCTGTTTTGCAGGGTTCAAGTCAAAGTTGCAGAGCTTCTTTGGGGGGAGCCGGTGATCTACCAGTGATCACGATCTACCTGTTGGTGGTAGGTAGCCCTGTGGGCAAAGGGCAGTCCAGGTGAAAGAGGCTCTGAGGTTTTATTAACTTGCTTTCCAGCTGGAACAGAACTAGGCATCACCAATGTTATTAGATGTGGGGCCTTCTTTGAAGACAGCTTGGAAAATCCAGTCACTGCTAGGCTGCTAACTGGGACTGCGTATCCAAATTATATCTCATCTGTGTTAAAAGCATAACTGGTTCTTGGTCAATTTCCAAGCTCAGTTCAAAGTATTGGTGTTGTCCAATCTGCCCAATCACTGAAATCATCACCTGAGGCTCTTTCTAGGTTCTGTGCCATCCGAGATAAGGTGAGTAGTGACTGGAGAGAAAGCCTTTTCAACTGTGGCAGTCCCTCTTTGCAATGCTCTTCCCAGGGCAGCTTGCCTGGCAGCTATTAATGGTATTTCAGTGCTAGGCAAAGAGCTTTTCTTTGGTTTCCCAGACTTTGTAGATGTTTTGATCTCTTGTAGGGTTTTATTATGTGCCATTTCCAGTGCTTTTATGAATACATTTTCATGTGTGGTATTGCTTTATTTCCATTAAATAAAATATTATTCTGCATTTCATTGCTGAAGGAACAATTAAAAAAATACATAATAAATATCTCTGAATCAGGGACTGCCTGACTCTTAGCTCTTTCTGAGTCTTGTACACACTACACTAGCTCTACAATATAGCCAATGAAATACATAAAGAAGTATTTAGTTTTATTAAATGAATGATTTGCCTTGCATCATTTGTTATGTATAATCTTTTTCCGGGGGAAAATTTGTTCAATAGAGCTCAATGAAGCCTCTGCATGTGAATACAGACAATCTAAAAACTGTAGATACAACCACTTCACCCTTTTCAAAGTGAGTAATTGGGCAGTCCACTGGAAAAATACGTGCTGTATGGTCTGTTACAAAACAGGTCAATCATTTTTCAGTGCCAGGTAATTCCCTTTCAGTGGGACGTGGGTGGCGCTGTGGTCTAAACCACAGAGCCTAGGACTTACTGATCAGAAGGCAGCAGTTTGAATCGCTGCGACGGGGTGAGCTCCCATTGCTCGGTCCCAGCTCCTGCCAACCTAGCAGTTCGAAAGCACGTCAAAGTGCAAGTAGATAAATAGGTACCGCTCTGGTGGGAAGGTAAACGGCGTTTCCGTGTGCTGCTCTGGTTCACCAGAAGCGGCTTAATCATACTGGCCACATGACCCGGAAGCTGTACGCCAGCTCCGTCGGCCAATAAAGCAAGATGAGTGCCGCAACCCCAGAGTCGGCCACGACTGGACCTAACGGTCAGGGGTCCCTTTACCTTTAATTCCCTTTCAGTCTATAGTGTTGTGTATAAGAAATTACAAAATCATGTGTTCCCTCTGTTCTCAGAAAGGTTATGGTCATGCAAGAAGCATTCCTGTGCAATAATGCTTCTTAGTGAACTAAGCCAATAATGACAACCCACTGCTCATTCACCAAAATGGTTCTCAAATAATAAGGTACCACTTTGTGGTGATACTGTGCTTGAAGCTATCATGTTTGGGACTCTCACCCTTGACATAAGGCAATCTGGAAAAGGAGTTCCTAAGTGATGAATGCAAGATTCTACTAAGACCTGGAGTGGTTCCAGTGTGTATGACGGCTATATCTTCCCACAAATTCAACTACAGTCCAGATGTTTGTTCCTTCCTCATCTGACACAAGACCTGTCGCAATGTTGCCCCAAGGTACCCTTCAGTATGTGTCTGGGGGTACAGCGCAGTGCATTGCGTGCTAATGTGAAGAACTGGTCAAAGATGCATATGTATAAATCAATTGGCTGGGCAGCACAGGATGAGGTGAAAGCAGGTCCTGCCCCTGATCATGGTTTCCAGCTTCCTTCCAGCAAGGGTTTTTTATAGGACAGGTTATATATACCCTTTTCTACTAAGTTCTATTTTGTTAGAAAAGGCAGAGAAAATGGGCTGCATCAGTTCTGGGGTGTCAGAAGGAGCTGATATGTTGCTCAGTACAAGAGTTCCTATATATTACAGCATACAAAGATACCAGGATCCAGTACGACTCAAGAGATTGATGATTTTATGAACTAAGGCAATGTGCCCTTAATAAAAAAGAGTTATCAGTAAAGCCATAAGTGAATCCTGAAAGAACATTGTTTGTTTTGGGTACCATTCCTTTCCTTCTTTTTCCAAATACTGGTGTTTCTGAAGTTAATGGTGTCCCAGTGCTGTAATAAGGCAATAGTCCCAAGGTGAGCAAAAAGGCTGTTTATAAAACAGGAAACTCATTTGTTCTGCCAAACAAGGCAAAAAGATGCTGTGTACAGCTCTCATGAGTAAAAAGCAAATACCTCTTACTAACAAATAAGCAAATTTTAGCATTATTCTGTATCTACTGATCCATATATTCAAGCGCGCCAAGCTATGGCTGCAGTGGGAATATAATTTCACATTCAGTACTGTGAATCAGTGCAGAGGAAAATAAAATCTTACCTTAAACAAACAGCGACAGACGTATTCATATACCATATGTTTTAAGGAGCTGATAAGAGACCTGATTCTTTCCTCTGTATTTCCCAAGTCCTGAAAATAATGGTTAATAATAATAATAATTTATTTGTACTCCACCTATCGGACTGGGTTGCCAGTTAAAATTTTAACTATCACTTTACAGATAAAAACCTGCATCAAAGGACTCAAATATCGCTTTAAGAAAATTTGGTGTGCTATATTGTCAACCTACGGAAATTGTGTATGTATACCAAGCAATAGGCTCCCCCTACAATCAGCAAGATTCAACGTCAGGCTTCCTCAAACTATGCTCTCCAGATGTTTTTGGCCTACAACTCCCATGATCCTTAGCAAGCAGGACCAGTGGGCAGGGATGATGGGGATTGTAGTCTCAAAACATCTGGAGGGCCGAGTTTGAGGAAGCCTGATCTACTTCATTCAGAGAAGTAATTTAAACATGTCAGCACTAATACCGGGCTGAGAGAAGCTTGCCTGGGTATGGCCTACCAGAGAGGAGTACAACCATGACAGATTATATAAACTTTTCAGAACACAATGTACAATTAAAGAAATACTGGAAAAATTTACCTGAACTCTCAAAGTTATTTAGTTGGCAATATGGAGGGCCGTCTTAAGCATATCTGGCACTGTGGTGCAAAGCTCCCTCCAGCGCCTCTCCCCTGGTTTCCCAGAGTTTTTTAGGGAGGACGGCACTGCTGGCGGGGCTGGAGGAGGCGGACAGCGGCTGGAGAGCAGTTCCTCCGGCGGGGAAGAGGTGGAGGCTGGACGCAGCGCCTCCTGGCTCAGCTGGCCGCTTCGTGCTGCGGTGGCCACAGTAGACAGAGGCTCTGGGCGCAGTGCTGCTTCAGCACAGCCCCCGCCTCTTCCCTGGCACCCTCCAGAACTTGGCGCCCTGCGCCACTAGCCTCTATGGGTAAGACGCCCCTGGCAATATGAAGGAGGTTAGTTGGCAATATGAACTAAGCAGACTTTGGAAACTTTTCCATTTGCAATCCTTAAGAATTTTAAGCCTTTATACTACAGTGGTACCTCAGGTTAAGTACTTAATTCATTCCAGAGGTCTGTACTTAACCTGAAACTGTTTTTAACATGAAGCACCACTTTAGCTAATGGGGCCTCCTGTTGCTGCACCTCCACCGGAGCACGATTTCTGGTCTTATCCTGAAGCAAAGTTCTTAACCTGAAACACTATTTCTGGCTTAGCAGAGTCTGTAACCTAAAGCGTATGTAACCTGAAGCGTATGTAACCCGAGGTACCACTGTATTTTAATTGCTCTATTTTACACTAATTCAATGGACCCATCAGGAGGAATTCATCCAAGTAAGCTGTGTCCTTTGATACTCTTTTTTCCTAAAATTGGGAGGTTGGCTCATTGTGCCTGAATCTTATTCTTCCTGCTCAGAGACAGAAATAAAGACTTGCATGCAGAAGCAGATGGTGTGCTGAGTCTGCCCCACTCATCTGACCTTATCCAGCTGAGTCAATGCAGCATACTAGGATGAAGAGGAGGAGAGGAATGGTAGTAGCAAGGCTGGCCCACCACTGTGCAAAGGCATTGGTGGAGTCAACCACGAGCTCCATGCCAACCCCACCACCATCCTGTTCCTCCCCTCCGCCAGCATGGTATGCAGTAGGGACTCAGCTGGATGGAGGTTAGGGGGGTGGCACAGCCCCATTATGTTGTGGTCTGCTGCTTACATGTACATTCTATCGATTTCAGGATTCCTTAGAATCTGGACTTCTGCTTCCTAAATCTAAGAATTGAGATCCTTGTAAAACTGCCCCTTTGTTTCCCTGCCACACCAAAGCATTGCAATAAGCAAGCGGGGCTCGCGAAAGCTCCCATGGGAAGTAGTGGCATGGGTGCAAAACCCTGGATGCTTTTTGTGCTGCACCTGTACTAACAAGCCACAGTTAACGTGCATTAAAGCAAGATAAATACTTGTAAGACTGAATCCAAGACTGCATCTTCAAAGGAACTCGTCGGAGCAAGTGCTTTGCAGAATGTCACTAATGGCAGCTTACATAAAAAAAAAAAAAATTCAGGGGAATTTCAGTCGGAACTGAAAACATAGAAACGCACGAGTTTTGTTGCAATTTGGGTCTTCCTTTGATAGAGTGTTTAACACTTTATCTTCCTAAGATAAAGTGCTCTGAGTAAAAAGGAGTTGAAGTGATTATTGGGAAGGTTGCCCCTTGCTGGTCCCATGCTGCCTCACCATGGCTATTTAACCTTGACTAACTGAAAGATGCATTATGCCTTCACAGTCCTAACTTCATAGTACCCTGGGTCTTCAAAAGTCTCCCCTTACAGCTGCTGTTAACTTTGATTTAATAACATACGAGCAACTTAAAAAAAACCTTTGAAGCATGATTCCCTATTCTGACAAATACAAAAATAATTTGCTTTATTTGCAAATTAGCTACTAACTGGAGATCATGTATTTACATAAAATTCATCTTAATATCCTCATCTGAACTTGCTTTTTAGAATTTGTTATCTTTGCATCCAAGAACCTTTAGAGCTACAGTATTTTATTAAGACATTCTCTGGGAAGATTATGCAGTTCCCATAGGACAGAATTTCTCTTTATTCATACCCTGACAGTACAATGTATGCCACGTAATACTGCCAGTATTAATTTTATGTTCTTATTTAAAATATCCAAAGTACTTAGACATTTTGTGCTACCATTAATAGATTGCTTTCCCTCTTATTTCTTTCCTTTTCCTTTCCAATTTATTTCAAACAGCCCTATTCCTAGGACTTGAGGCAAGTAACAATTTAAAAGCAATACATATATAAAACTCTAAAAATAAATAACACGTTGCCTGCTTCAGAATAATGGCACATACCAGTTCACTTTGTAGGGCCCTTTGAAAAAGTCTTAGGAAAGAAGCCAAGCTAAAGCGGTACATGTTATTAATTTTGGACAAGTCAGAGATAATAAAGTACATCTTGCTGGCACTTTCTGCCAGAGGGAGATAGGCGTCCCTTTCCTAAGAAAAAAGAAGAGTTAGCATTAGAATGCTACCGCCATCTACTGGTCACAAAAAATAAATTCATTTCTAATGAAATACGTAAAGATATATACAGTACAGTAGTCCTGCACATTGTAAGGCATATTATATGATCTCTCATTCTTATATACATTTCAATAAAATTTTGCAAACTTAAAATATATTTCACAAATGCTCAACTGTAGAACTGGGAAAGAAAGCAAGTGATGACGAATCTGCAAGAGAGGAAAAAAACTAAATGGAGATTAACATTGAGCAAGGAGATGGGGGATTTCCAAGAGGGACGCAAACCTATCTGCAAATTCCTGGCAGTTTCAAAAGCCATCTATTATTTGGTATAACTGCCTAGTGTAGAATGATGAACAAGTGAAATGTCCTACTGGCTCCACTACAAACCCTTAGATACATCTAGAATTGTTCCCTCTGGATTTGCATCTGTATATTAAGCCACTGAAGTTCTGAACACTGGGTTTGTGGGTAAAATTTATTCCATAAATCCTCTAGTTTGCATGTCCTACTGAAAATAAGTCTAGGCATGCGTAACTACAATAATAACACATCTCCCCCCTGTTCATCTCTACCTCCTTTCCCTTTCGCATCATCTTGTTGTGTTGAATTTAAAAAGTTAGTCCCTAACATGTGTGCAAATTTGATTTGTGACATATCAGGGAGCCAATCATAGATGTCATATACCTTTAACGGCCTTCACTTCACTAAAGTATACCCAAACTTAAGAGATAAAATTTCAGTCCAAGAACACAAAAATGTCTCTGCTAGCGACTGAAGACATCAGAAAAGGTGTGTTCATTCTACAGGTTGAGAATATCAGTTACATCACCTGACTTGGCACTGGTGAAGGTAGAGAAAACAGTGTCCAGCTTAACATATGAATGAACAAGCCACTGCTTTCAATGGATGAATGAATCACCCTGCTGAACTCTGTCAATGAAATCACAGTGACATAGCAGGGCCAAGCATAATTCTGAGCTGGATGGTGCCCTATATCTCTTCCTTGTGAAATAAAAGATTATTACTAGATATTTGTAATTGAAATAGTTCTACCAAGCAACGTAAGATATACTAGCAGACTGCAGAATTAGGGCCAGGTTTATCAAATAGGAGCTATTATAAAATATTTTACTTAGCAAAAGCGCACCCAAATAAAACAAGTATAAGGAAGCCAAGTTACCTGATCGAGAGAAATCTGAAGTCTATGAAATTCAACAAGTGATTCTTGGATTAGAGCGCTACTTGCTTTTGTCTGATTCAAGGATTCAATCAGATCTTTATTTTCAAGTATATTTCCCTGAGAGGTTGCAAGTGTCTGCAGGGAGGAAAAAGAGTTCAGTTTCCTTATAACTGGGCAATTTTAAGGAAAAGTGAGGTGTATATATGGAATATGTGGCAATACTTTAAAAATTAGAGAGATGCTGATGAAATCTAAGTATGCATTACATTTCTTGAATGCTGGAACCAGGCTACCCTACCCTTCCATCCTAGTCACAGCATTTCATTCACTTATTGCCAATTCACATTAAAATGAATTTGCGTATGCTCCTGAACTCATTTTGAAATTGGATTCTATTAGTTCCACAGCTTTCTCATCATCTCTAAATCTGGGTTTTCACATTAAGTTTGAACAAGCCCTGATAGGGGCTTGAACTGATAGGGTTCAATGAGTAAAATTTCAATGATTTATTGACATATTCCAAGAATATACAAAAATCTGCTGTGATTTTAAATGAGTTATTGACATAGTCAATGAAATGCTTCACTAATGATCAACTAGGTAATTTTTAAAAAGTCATCATGCACAGATATGGATTGTGTTATTAATCCACAGGTAATGAGGCATGTCTGAGAAACTCTACATATAAAGATGAAAAAGGACCTCTACACTTTCAATCTTACACAGCATATAATGTGTTTGCAACTGTATCAGTTATACAGTGGTACCTCGGGTTTCAAACATCTCTGTTGACAAACGTTTTGAAATTCGAACACTGTAAACCAGGAAGTAAATGCTTCCGTTTTCGAACGCACCTTGGAAGCCGAACTTCCGAGGCAGCTTCCTGTTTGAGTTTTCCATATTGAGTTTTGAGACTTCTGTATTGAGTTTTCAGTTTTTGAACGTTTTGGAACGGAACGGATTACGTTTGAAAACCAAGGTACCAATGTAGAAGAATTTTCTGAAGGGAGAAAAAAACTGCTGACCTGAAAGTGTTTTCCATACTTTCCCAAAGAAAAACATTCCAATTTAGCACTCTCTCATTCTAAGCAGGCATAGGGAACATCCAGCCCACAGTCCTAATTAGGTCCATCAGGCCTCCCCTTCTGGCTCACAATACCATTTCAGCCAAGCCATGCCCACCTGCCCTATACCTGATATCTTCAAAAGCCCCTTTGAAAACACTGTCTTGCCCAGGGGCTTCTGAAGACCTGACAATTAGCTGCACAAAACAGTACCTTGACAGGGGCTTCTGGAGACCCCTTATAAGGCAAAAAGGTCACCTGATATCATTGCAACATCAAGTGACTGGCAGGTGGATGGCTCTAGGCCACTTTCTGCTCCATATACAAGCTTGATTCCACATCCCCTTTTCCTTATGCATTGTTCCAAAGCACAGTGCAGCCTTTAGAAGCAACTTTCCAATGTTAAGACTGTTGTTTTTCCTTCCCAACTAACCCCAAGCAAGCAATCCATATTCTATGGCAAGCTGGCCTAAAATAGTTATAGGCATCAGATATTTAAACATATTTCTGGCAGTAACGATCTTCTAAGTCTGTTGTTGTCTTTCATACAGAAACTCCTAAATAAATGCAGCCCATCTACGTTTTACCTCCAAAAGTGATTCTTCAAGTTTTGCTAATTGTATCTTCTTATCTTCTTCCTGCTGTAACAATTTTGTCTTCTGTTCTTCCAAATCTGGTTTTTCATGTTGAATAGTCAAAGCTAGAAGCTGGCAGGCAATTAGTGAGATGTCAGAAGAGAATATCACAAGACGATGGAATTTTCAAGCAATGGTTTATCACAGAAATGAGAGGAATCCTGGAGGTTATCACAGCAGGATTCAACTATAGCTCCTGTCCAAGTTTCTCTTGCTATTTAGTTGAAATCTGCTTCCCTACAATTTTCATTCATTGGTTCCAGTCCTGTTCTCTGGAGCAACAGAGAACAGGTCTATTCTATTTTCCATGTGACAGGCCTTCATGTATTTGAAAACTGCTATGTCTTTCTCTTCTACAGGATAAACATACCAGTTCTTGCAATAGTTTCACATAGGATTGGTTTCCAGCCTAAGAATGAATTTGGTGTTTCATTTTGTTTTTAGCAGTCCAACTGCACAAATGGCTCGTGTTAAGCTTGTGATTCACTACAATTCTATTCTTTATGTACTGCTAGCAATACAGGTCCCCCCATCTTCACTTGTGCATTTATTATAATTTATAGTAAAATACAGGATTTTACATTAATCTCTCTTGAATTTCAACTTGCTGGTTTTGATCCAGTGGTTCAGCCTGTTAATATCCTTTTGTTCTGATTTTCTGATAAAATCAAGATATTTGCTTTTTCAACACTGGTTTGGGTCCAAAAGGTGCTGTTTGAAAGGTATTTCTATATGTTATAATGGACTCTGTGTGTCTTCCTACTTTTGAGCATTAGGAGAAGTCAAATCCACTTGAGTCCATTGCAACACCACAGGATAAAGGCACTTTACTCCCCCAAACTTGCTCCCACTCAATACTATTGATTCCCTTGCCCTTCTCAGATATTGTGCCTATCCTACACTACTCAGAGAGCTCTCCAACCCTGAGGCAGATTTTTGGGTATTGCAGGGGACTACAGTGAGGAAGAGAAGGCACAGAAACTCCTCTGATTTCACCACTCATGGCTCTCCAAATCTAAAACACACTATTCAAGTTTCCAGTGAAAACGAATTGAATGTAATGGTAGCCACTGAAGCTCTGTTGTTTTCTAGATTCATACATGCAAATGTACCAAACACAAAGAGATGTCTGGTTTATAAGTATATTTTGTTTATCATTAACATGAAAAATGTTATTCCGAGACAATGCTTTTCATTCATTGCTTAGCTTATCAGTCACATAAATAAGCAAATTAATATCCATTGTTAGCACCAACAAGAGCACAATAAAATGAATGAGAGAACATTCTAGCACTATTTACTGCTTCTCCACCATTAGTCTACTCTAAACTGACCTTAAATAATTTTGATTTCTTATATGCATTAGACATATTGCCTTGGCCCACAGCCCTGTGGTTGTTCCAACAGGTTTCTATGTGACTGGGGTGCAACACTCATTTTAACAGAAGAAAAAAGGACATTTTATAGGCAGGGGAACTCTATGTGAATCAGAACCCACAAAAATAATTGGATTGTAAAGACTTTAAGCGTAACTTCCTAGTCCACAAAATCCAACTCAGCCCAGTGATTCAGATGGATTCTCACCCCGTTTTTCAGTATTAAGTACAGTAACTTGCACACATTAAACCTTTGCACATTCAGCTTTGAGTGCATGGGGGAAAAAATTAATTAAAAGGGAGTGGAAAGGAGGCAGGGTTCTGGGGAAAATGGCATTGGCAATCCTACTTGCCATTGAACCCCATGTGTTTTTACTCTTCACAATTTTAGCTTTAGGCACAATCTTCAAAATGTAACCCTCATATAAGCTGCATGTTATTGTATACCTTTCTCACAAGATATTTTCTATTATAATGGAACTTTCTAATCTAACCACTTAAGGACATGTTAACTAAAGTGAGAATATTTTTTTCTCTGTGGAGATTGCCAGCTGTGCAAGAGTGCTAAAAGGGATTAACGCACCATGAGGAATGTTGCAGAAAAATAGCCATTCATTGTGTTTTGATCCAAACACTGCCTGGGGCTTCTTTATTACAATCATGTAGGGAGAAACAGCCTAACAACTGAGGGCCACAAGCTGCTCGGCCCTAAACAGAGAATGCCATGCTTATACGGTGGTACCTCGGGTTACATACGCTTCCGGTTACATACGCTTCAGGTTACAGACTCCGCTAACCCAGAAATAGTATTTCGGGTTAAGAACTTTGCTTCAGGATGAGAACAGAAATCGTGCTCCGGCGGCGCGGTGGCAGCAGGAGGCCCCATTAGCTAAAGTGGTGCTTCAGGTTAAGAACCGTTTAGGGTTAAGAACGGGCCTCCAGAACGAATTAAGTACGTAACCAGAGGTACCAATGTATAGGGAAAAAACCCACTAACATACTTCCCTATATCAGAGCACAATGTGTTTTTGGCACTAGCTCAAAATATGTTCATCAACGTAAGCGCTATCATTGTGGTTACAGAACCACCTGTATGTTCTCATTTTCTTCATTACCCATCCCATCTCCTTGTCACAAAACAGTGGTTGACCAAAGTTTAGGTGTGGCCATTTTTCCTTTACAGGTTTTTGTGATACAAGCATTAATACTGTACAAAAGGGCCTCTCAGGGAAAGAAATCAGGATCTTCCACGAGTGGTATAAAGCCCCGTGTCTTCAGGTTAAAATGAAGAGTATCATTCCTGGAGATATGAATGCCTACCTGCCCTCTTAAGCCACTCCGTGTTATTGTAAAGTTAACCTCCGTAACAATGGAAGCTGCATCGGGCGGAATGTCAGGATTTGGGTTTCGGGTTGATAGAAACAGGCGGAATTCTTCGTTATAGTCAATTATTTTATCACCAATTTGTACAACGTATCGAGGACCTGTGGGAAGAAAACATACCAAGATGAACAATTTTTAAAGAAGTGTTACATGCTCAGTATTATCTAATAATTATTATAATAATTAACATAATATCAGCTCCACTGTATTTACAAGAAAGTAAAGTATGCAAGAAAGGGACGCAGGTGGCGCTGTGGGTAAAAGCCTCAGCGCCTAGGGCTTGCCGATCGAAAGGTCGGCGATTCGAATCCCCGCGGCGGGGTGCGCTCCCGCTGCTCGGTCCCAGCGCCTGCCAACCTAGCAGTTCGAAAGCACCCCCGGGTGCAAGTAGATAAATAAGGTAAAGGTAAAGGTACCCCTGCCCGTACGGGCCAGTCTTGACAGACTCTAGGATTGTGCGCCCATCTCACTCAAGAGGCCGGGGGCCAGCGCTGTCCGGAGACACTTCCGGGTCACGTGGCCAGCGTGACATCACTGCTCTGGCGAGCCAGAGCCGCACACGGAAACGCCGTTTACCTTCCCGCTAGTAAGCGGTCCCTATTTATCTACTTGCACCCGGGAGTGCTTTCGAACTGCTAGGTTGGCAGGCGCTAGGACCGAACAACGGGAGCGCACCCCACCGCGGGGATTCGAACCGCCGACCTTTCGATCGGCAAGCCCTAGGCACTGAGGCTTTTACCCACAGCGCCACCCGCGTCCCTTTAAGTAGATAAATAGGGACCGCTTAACAGCGGGAAGGTAAACGGCGTTTCCGTGTGCTGCGCTGGCTCGCCAGATGCAGCTTGTCACGCTGGCCACGTGACCCGGAAGTGACTCCGGACAGCGCTGGCCCCCGGCCTCTTGAGTGAGATGGGCGCACAACCCCAGAGTCTGTCAAGACTGGCCCGTACGGGCAGGGGTACCTTTACCTTTACCTTTAAAGTATGCAAGAAAATGGGCAAATGACCCATTCACTATCAATACCTTCTTGCTATATATTTAGTGGCTGCCTAGTATAACACAGTAGGCTGGACAATCAACCTGTAACCAATTCCCATTACTAATCTACCCAATACGAACCAAAGTATGGTGTACTGATAGACACCATAGTATAAGGCACTATATGTCTTATAACGGAGTACATCTGTGGTATGCTATTGGTAACCTACCACCATATCCTGAACCAGATGCAAAACAGCACAAGTAGTCTTTGTGTACACTGACACAAGAAGATACTGCTTCCTTTCTTGAAAGTAAGTATTCCTGGAACTGATTGGCAATCCAATTATAACAAAAAATAGCAAATAATAATAATCTTAAACTCTGCTTAATTTGACCAACTGAACAAACATGGAATGAATCAGACCCAGGGTGAGTCCTTGCTGTGCTAACTGTGGACCAAAGATGGTCGTAATGAAGTGTCACTTAAGGATAATTGTGCAATTAAGAAAAAATGTCCAGGTGTGAAGAGGTCAGTGTGAACCTTAGTATAATCTATCAGCCGGCAGATTGTTTCAGGTGAAGGACGTGCACTGATTTTACTTATTCACCACATAAATTTCACCTGCTTGTTGTAAAAATGTTGAATCCCAAATAGGATTTGTGGATGCACCAATTCACTGTAAAGTATAAATCATATTTTTATAACAAGCTGTGAAACATTACCAATGCATGATGGTCAAATGCAAAATAATAAAGAACCCATACTCTGTAGCTCATGAAAAAGTGTCCATCTGCAAAGCAGACAGAGGGGAATTCTGCATGGCTGAATTGTTCCTATTTCCTCAGTTAAACAACATCAGAGTTTATTGTTTCATGTCCAGACCTGGGTGAACTAGAAGTCGGGCGAGAATTTTTAGAGATGATATAATTTTTTAAAATATATTTGATTTAAAAAAAAATCCATGTTAAAAAAAAATCCATGCAAACAGCACAGTTACTTTTAAACTGATTTGTTCATTTATCTGACTGAGAAGTGGGCGGGAGGGTGGGAGAGTATTGTATTCCTGCCACAATTAAAGTTGGAAATTTACCTTGTGCAACAAGGTCCTTTCTGAGCAATGGATAAAGCACAGGTTCTACTCCATCCATTTCCTGTATAATGAGAGTTTTCCCAAATCGCACAGCCAGCTCAAGAGCGTTAATGAAGTTGGCATCCTGCACAAATAAAATTTTGCCACCATTGTTTGATCTACTTCAGTATTAACATATTAAGTCGACGATAGGAAAAATAAATAAATGCATCATCAAGACATTTTTCAGATCCAGTCAAGATGTAAACAAAATACAGTGAAACCATTTTTATCAAGGCTGTATTAAAACATAGAGTCCCGGTTTGGAAGCATTGCCAAACGATGGGCTTTTGTGCTCCACATCTCCTCCTCTAGTAACAGAAAAATCTGGTACAGTACTTCGACAAAGCAGCACCTCTGTCACATGCAACATTAGCCACAAAGTGGAGGCGAAGGTGAGCACTGGCCCTTTAAACAGCAGAAGAAGACATTTGGAGCGATATGAATGCCTCTGTCATTTAAATGCCTTTGAACCCAATGAGGAAGAAGTGAAATAGGGAGGCTACAACTCCCACCCCCAAATTGGGAATAAAACACTGCAGATGTAGACAATTCTTTTTCAGATCAGGTATTTGCGTAAGCAGGCTCATCTTTGCAGTATCAGTGGAGGGAAAATTTATAATTTAAAAATGGTATAAGAGAAAAAAGGGATCGCTTTTCCAAAATTAAAGAACCATCTAAAAGATGCAAATAGGACCTGTTGGTTGACGATTTCCAAGCGTGATTCTTTCAAATGAGTTTTCAGCCATTCAGTAGCTCTGGAAGATGGGTCTATCAAAAATGGGCAAACTTTACTCTGTTAAAAAAAAAGGAGGGGGGAGAAATGTGTTTCAATCATGTTTCTGTTTGAAAGAAACTACACAACTATATAATTTGTATGAAAACACCCCATTAATCATCCTAAAAGGAAGTAATGAAAAGCTGAAAATGTTTGCATTGGATACAGCAATCATAGTATATAAAGAAAAAAAGGTATCACAAGAAGGGGGAGGGAAACAGGAAATAAAATTCCATGTGTAACATTTAACATTGCAGTATCCCTTCTTAGATATTCAACTATTACCAGGATTTCAAATGCAGGGAAAGAAATTTTAAATGCTTAATAGTTCACTTGGGGATACTGGGGGAGACATTGTTTTACTTAATTATTTATTAAATTTATATCCCACCCTTCCTCGCAAAGGAGCCCAAGATTTCCTAGATAATCTAATACAGTATTCATGGGATCATGTGTCCACTCTACAGACGACACTGAGTAGAGGCAGAAAATGATCTAAAAGACTGCACAGAGGAGAAAAAGTGACAGACAACCTCATTCTTCACTTGCACCCCCTAGACAGTCAGGTTGTAGCCTTCCCCACTGCACACACTACCTCAGTATGAGAGTAATCATGCTACATAGACAGTGCCTCCAAAAGAATAAAAAAGCAATACAATTTACCTGTAAAATCACAAGGGCATTTTCTATGGACAGATCATCCGAGGGCAACCCTTCACTTTTCCAAATCAATTGCTCACTCTCTGTGCTCAGGAATCGCATAAGATCAAATTCTAACAAACAGAAGACACTTCTTTTAATTCCATTAAATTTGCTAGAACATTTTATGTTTGTACGGCTTCTCACCATTTGGATGAGCATCTAGGGCACGGGTGTCAAACACAAGGTCCGCGGGCCGAATCCGGCCCGCCAGACCTCGTCATGTGGCCCGTGGCATCAAGGGCGAGGAAGCGAGCTTCTCGTCCTTTTTACTGGTCCCGACCCAGATTTTAGGGTCCGCACTCCGGCGGAGGCTTTCTGCCTTTCTAAAAAGTGACCCACGCGAACAGCCTTCCCTGCCTGCTTGCAGGGCTCCAACCGAAGCACCCCGTCGGCGCTGCCTACCGGCCGGTCCCAAAACTTTCGCCAGCCTCGCGGGCCGGGCAAAGAGGCTTTCTGCTTGCTTGGTCCAGTCCAGGGCTCGCTGTGGAGGAGGCGGTCCCGCAAAGCCGAGCTCGGAGCCGGCTGCCTCCGCCCCTCGGAGCCTCCCAGGCGCGGCTGCTCAAGGGGGCGGGTCGCGTGCATGGCAACTTTTGGAGCCCAAGAGAGCCGCGGCGGCTGGCAGCGAGGGCAGGGAGCGAGAGCCGCGCTTGGGATGCCACTCACTCGCTCGCTCGGGCCGCAAGAAGAGGCCACTGCGGCGCTGCAGCTGGCGAGGAGATGGCCGGGGGCGCGGGCGGCGGGGCCAGGGGCTGGCTGGGGGTCACCCTGGTGGGTAGGTAGCGGGGCCGGCAGGCGGGTAAGGGAACGGCGGAGGCGAGTGGAGAGCAGGGACCCGGCACAGGTCCTGCCGCAGGCGGCGCGCCCCGGCTGGGCTAGGAGAGGCGAAGCTGCTGCCGGTTCAGCTGCGCAGAGTGGGGTGGAGGGAGCCGGGCGGACGGGCAGTGTGCCACACCACAAAGCAGGGGCGC
Organism: Podarcis muralis; assembly: GCF_964188315.1. NCBI lineage: Eukaryota > Metazoa > Chordata > Lepidosauria > Squamata > Lacertidae > Podarcis > Podarcis muralis. The sequence continues at coordinate 21,326,676 of NC_135658.1, read as the reverse complement.
CTCCCACCCCGAAGAGGACCGCACCGGCATCTGGGCGGCTGGAGCAAAGTGGGAGCCTGCCAGCAATTTGGCTGCGGGAGCCTGGCTGCGAAACACCGCCCCCCTCCCCACGCCAACACATCGGCTTTCTCCGGGCCGGAGGACTTGGCGGATAGCCCCCTCCCCGGGAGCAACTGCAGCAGCTCGGGGCCCCAGCAGGACATCCTGGCCACCCGCGCCCGCAGTGCCGCTGGGGCTCCCTTGCAAGGAAGAAACTACTGCTGTCCAAACTGCAGCTCCGTATCCTCCAACTCCTGAGTGCGGCGGCAGGGCGGGGGGAGGCAACATTTGCTTCTGCTCTGCTGTGTTGGGACAGGCTCCTGTCTCCTCCTCGTTGGAGTTCCAGTCTGCCTGGAAGCCCATCTCATCATCTTTTTAAAAAATCATTATTATTTCTTCTTCTATTCTTATTTAAAATTGTACTGGAATAGGTATATTGAATAGTGTATAGGTTCAAGACAACACACACCAGTGCCTAAGGAAAAATAACTTTGATAAAGTCCTACAGATACAACCGGCCCTTTGAGGGTGACCAAACTGCTGATGCGGCCCCCGATGAATTTGAGTTTGACACCCCTGATCTAGGGCATATTAAATTGTGGTTACCTCCCCATACGTGTGTGTTATTTCATTAAGGGACCTCATAAATAAATAAATAAATTGATCACTAAGAGCTGGTTGGAGGGACAACCTCTTATATAGAACACATAACTTGCTTTCACTGGATTCTAAAGCACAATTCGCACAAAAGTCAAAACAGATTATCTGTTTCTAAGCAGAGATTATCTGATATTATTTTGTTCAAGATCTATTTGAAGAAGTTTCAGGAGTTCCCCCCCCCCCCTTCTTTCCCTTGATGTAGAGAGGTTCCCTATGACTATGTTTGAGTAAAGGAGTTACAACTCTGGCTTCCGAGGACAACACTACTGACTAATCAATGTTCAATAGCACATAATTATAGCATATAATTCTGATTAATATTTTATTTATTTTCTTATCAAAGATATAGCAATACCTACTTTCCAGATTAGCTGATTTTGTCCATGAATCCAAACTTGCTTTTCTTTGATCTTCAGGCGCAGCAGAAAGATAAGTAATGAATGCAGCAGACAGTTGAGCTCTCATTGGCAGTGTGCTCAATTCATCTGCTATCTCTGAAACCTGAAAATAGATTGCCAACACAATATTGTATTTCTTTGTGTACTTACCGGTAAGTGAATTTTTTTACATGAGTAGAGCAGTCTTATTAAATAATATTATAGCCACACTACTAACTTAGTCAGCCTTGAATAATTTTCAGGGTCACAAGGCAGACAACATGAAGAAATGCATACTGGACCCATTGCACATCTCGTCCACTCCATCTTCACATGCAACGACTTCAGCTTAAATGCCTGTGAAAATACTGCAGGCAAGTATAGGCTAGGCATAGTTTCTTCACTATCATGTGCTAAAGCTTTTATAGAAAGAATTTTTTTTATGTTCTCTAGTGAATCTCCAGGGGACGCGGGTGGCGCTGTGGGTTAAACCACAGAGCCTAGGACTTGCCGATCAGAAGGTTGGCGGTTCAAATCCCCGTGACGGGGTGAGCTCCCGTTGCTCGGTCCCAGCTCCTGCCAACCTAGCAGTTCAAAAGCACGTCAAAGGGCAAGTAGATAAATAGGTACCGCTCTGGCGGGAAGGTAAACGGCGTTACCGTGCGCTGCTCTGGTTCGCCAGAAGCGGCTTAGTCATGCTGGCCACATGACCCGGAAGCTGTACGCTGGCTCCCTCGGCCAATAAAGCGAGATGAGCGCCACAACCCCAGAGTCATCCATGACTGGACCTAATGGTCAGGGGTCCCTTTACCTTTCTTTACCTAATGAATATCCACTGAGCACAGAACATCACTGGGGATTGGGAAAAGCATGGTAGATAACTGTGTGAGCTGAATCTTGTGTTAGACAAGTTCCAAGTAATTGTAAAATGAGAGAACTGTGCTACCAAAACCTTTGAAAATAGCCCCAAAACTGAGGTAAGGCCAAAAAGTAACATCCCAAAGTGGTACCACTGGATACTGTAAATGAAGTAGAGGTCCTTTCTATGGAATAGGTGAACTGGAAAATAAAAGTATGCCTCCCAAAGTCAGTTCAGGGCCTTTAAATAGTTTTTAATACTTAAGGCAATCAAACCTACCATAGAGATGGGCCACAGCCTGTAGTGTCACAACAGAAGGCAATAAATACATTGTTCATGTTGCCTGCTATTGAAGGCACCTATTGCCTTCACTAGAAGAGGGGTGTGTGAAATGAAGCTATGCTTATTCAACAGTAAGGAACCCCAGATTAATTGCTAAGAAACCAAAGTAAGAGGTGAACGCCAAGCAATATGCAACAGTAAAATAATTCCACACAATTACTCTACTGTAGAACGTCATACTGTACAGAATAAAAATAAAAATAATAAAAAAATTGTCCAGTAGCACCTTATAGACCAAGTAAGTATGTTCTAGTATAAGCTTTCGTGTGCCTGCACACTTCTTCAGATACATTATTTTTATTTATTTTTATTTTGGCTGCATCAAACCAACACGGCTATCTACCTGAATCTAGAATACTGTACAGAGATATTTAAGCTTTCTGAAAATAAAACACTGACTTAAGTTTGAAGAAGAAAAGGCATATTTTTATTGAAGCTTTAGCAACCAACCTGTGAGTTCCATCTTTTATGCTCCCTATCAAGTTGTTTGATCAATATTTCTGCAGCTTTCACTGTCTCTTGTGCTTTAGCAACTTCTGCTTCAAGCTTAGCTGCCTCACTTGTTCTGGCCTGGAACCTGTGGACCAACTGAACTGTTAAGACTTAAGGAACAAAAGAATGCATTTCGACATAAAGCCTTTTTTAATTTCAAAAGGATAGCAATGGTCACTTTTTGTAAAACATTTCAAGGCAATTTAACAATGAAAAAACAAGAACGTACATAATAATAATTTAAGTCCAATACAGATACGGACAGGTGGAGAAATTTCCACTTAAAAGGCCTATTGGAATACAAAAGTCTTCAACTGGTGCTGAAAAGATAAAAGATAGGACCTGTCTGGTATGTAACAGCAGAGATTTGAAAGAGTAGGTGCCACTACACTAAATGGCTGATTGCTACATCTTCTGGAGGAATCCTGATGGAATTGTGCCAGCAGGAGGACCTCTTCTATAGATTGCTTTGTTTCGTTAAGATATATATTTGGTGAGATTATCTTTAAGGTATTCTTGTCCCACTCTGTACACAAGTACCAATAGATGGGACATAATTAAAAGTTCTAATGAATTAATTAAAAATGTAAAGTGTTTGGATGAAAAATACATACCTATCTCTTAATTCTGCAACCCTTTCACCAACTGAATTAACCATATCTTCTAGCTTCTTTTTTCTGTCTTCTGTTTTCCTAAGATTACTGAAATATATTAAGAATAATAATTGAGATCCTTACCAATCAACACACACACACACACACACACACACACACACACACACACATGTAGGCACCTTTCAAAGATGGATGTTTCCAATGTTTGGGATCTGTAGCATATGGATTTAACCCTGCTGTGTGGGAATCTCTTGGGCTGCAGATGGCATATGCCACATAGACAAAAAGGAAGGAACCCTCAAGTCCTGGTTTTCTCCACCTGCATCAACCTCTACCTCGGTGGCAATACTAGGCCTGAGAGATCTCAACATGGCAGCAAAACTCCCCAGTGAAGCTAACAGGTGGTTGGCCAGAAAGATGCAGGCAAAGAAGGTGAGACCAAGGCCATGGCAGGACTAGTCACCCAAATTAAGAAAGAATTAGCATAAGACTGGACAAAGGCTTTAGGTCACAGCGGTTCTTAACCTGTGGGTCCCCAGATGTTGTTGGACTACAACTCCCATCATCCCTGAGCTCTGGCCTTGCTAGCTAGGGGTGATGTGAGTTGTAGTTCAACAACATCATTGAGAAAGGCTGCTTTAGGAGAAGACATCTCCCAACCAACTAGCCTCCAATCCACTTCTTCTCCTTCCCCCTCCTCCTTTATTATCTAGGGATCTCAAACCATGCCAGATCACAATAGATCTAATGGGCCCATGACACTATGCAAGCTTACTTGAAAGCATATCTCAGACTGACACTTGCAGCATGCACAGAATTGCAGCCTTGGACTAATGAGATACCTATTATATCTAATTGGATTAATACTTGGTATAGACCAAGTGTAGACAACAACCAGTGCAAAAAGCATGTTTGATTCCAAACTATATTTCATAGGGATGCTGAATTTATTTTTCACACTTGAGTCAAACTCTTCTTCCATCAGATTAGTCCCATGCTTCAAATGTAAAACTAAACTAAACCATGCCTTGATCCCAGGTTAACGCAGCAGGGGGACCAGGGAAAGAGAACTGTGGCTGTGGTCTTCACTTCAGGAACCCAAACATTGGTTTCAAATTACTTTCATATTACTGTCGAGGAATTAAAAGCAACTGTAAAAAAATGTGCATTACTTACGCTTCAAGGCCTGCCTGTTCAGTTTCCAGAGGTTGAATTCGTTCCAGGACATAAGAATATTGAACATTGGCTTTAACCCATGCAGCTAAGGGTGCCGCTGCAGTACTGGCCCTTTTAGCATTCTGAAATATTGAAACATACTCATATTATCGTGTGAAGGCATGCATCCATTTTAACTGTTTAAATACACTTCTATACTGTAAATATAATGCTTCCATCCCCAAACATAAAATAAGCAATACACAATCACTGGAAATTGTATCCTGCATTAAACCAAGAACATGATTAACTTACAAAGCAGCACTGTCATTTCAGTGTATAAAAATAAATAAGTTTATCCCCCCTTTCCCACTGTTTCTGTAATGTTGATGAGTGATTCCAATATGTAATTCATTTAATCAGTATTTATTATTTCATTTTATAGTTCTTTTTTACTAGCTCTTTATTCTGCCTTCCAATGTACTAAACCACAAAAATGTTTACAGCTTCAAACTGTGTTACAATATATTTAAAAATAAATTGAAAATTGAGTAGTCAAGCATAACACTACGGAGTAATTTTATGTGTGTCTTCTGTGAAGTAAGTGTTGCTTAGTTCAATGGAATTTACTCTCAGGGAAGTGCGTATAGGATTGCAATTTGAAGTAGAAGCAGCAAATAACCAGTTGCAAAAGCACACTGTCATAAAATTGTTAAGTGCACAAAGAAATTACCTTTGGATCAAAAGATCCCTTATTTTTAGCTAGAAGTTCTTCCACACTCTCACGGATTTCCTTTGGAATATTTCGAGCATCAAAGGTTGCAATATCTTCCCTCACGCCTCTTTTGGCAAGAAAACTGCAAAATATATTAAATGACTGAATACAAAGGCAGAAATGGGCATATCATAACAGGTGTTGCTATGGTCTTTCTTTGGTATTCAGAACAAAATACATAATCCTTGGAAAAGATATACAACCAAGTTATTTTTCTTAACGATATTTTCCCCCAGCCCCTGGATTTTATTCCTAGGAGAGGTAGGCAAGCAAGCAAGGTGCATAGCTGTCAACTTTTCCCTTTTCTTGCGAAGGATCCTATTCGGAATAAGGGAATTTCCCTTTTAAAAAAGGCAAACGTTGACAGCTATGGCAAGGTGTCAGAGCAGCAGCAGGCAGCATGATGGCAGTTACCTGGTCTCCCAATATCTAATCACTGCTGCTTCCTGGGGGGAGAGGGGGCAGGGAGGTAAGTGTGGTGCAAATGCACCAGCAGGGCCAGTCTAGCACTCCTGCCAATTTGCATTGGACTGACTTCCCAACCCCTCTGTCCCCATAAGCAGCAGCAACTCAGCTGCTGGGAAGTCAGCTAAATGCCACCACCCTACAACACCATCCACTAAGGCATCAGATTCTGCTTGATCTGGACTATTCCCAATCCTGATGACTTGGGTTTCAATATTTTTATTGTGATTTTATTAACGTGTATTCCTTGGCGTCACTTGTAAGCAACCTTGGAAGGATTTCTGTCCTAAGAGGCAGACTATATACAGTGGTACCTCGGGTTAAGTACTTAATTCATTCCGGAGGTCCGTACTTAACCTGAAACTGTTCTTAACCTGAAGCACCACTTTAGCTAATGGGGCCTCCCACTGCCGCCGTGCCGCCGGAGCACGATTTCTGTTCTCATCCTGAAGCAAAGTACTTAACCCGAGGTACTATTTCTGGGTTAGCGGAGTCTGTAACCTGAAGCCTCTGTAACCTGAAGCGTATGTAACCCGAGGTACCACTGTATAATGAAATAAATAAATAAAATCTTCAATTACCTCTTCATGCTCACCCATGATGTATCAAAGATGCCCATCAACCGTAAGACACCCTCTAGTATATCTCTAATTATGTCTGGTGGCATACGCAGGGAGCGGATTTCTGACAAAGATTCTGGTTTGATATTTCCAACGGCTAGCTTAGCTTCATTAACCAGCGGCTAAAACAAGAAAAATAGGGAAATTACCAAAGTTGATTAGTTTTAACAAAACTTTAACTTCACCTTTTTAATTGCAGCTACAATGTCTCAAGAATCTCATAGCTTAATTAAAAGCAGGTGGCAATAAGTGGGAAATATTAATTTAGGTCTTATGGTCACTGTTTATGAAAAATGGATGAGAGGGGATTGGGCAGGGGGTGCAATAATAAGCAATACAGTGGTACCTCGGGTTAAGTACTTAATTTGCTCTGGAGGTCCATTCTTAACCTGAGGTACCACTTTAGCTAATGGGGCCTCCCGCTGCTGCCGCACCGCCAGAGCACGATTTCTGTTCTCATCCTGAAGCATAGTTCTTAACCCAAGGTACTATTTCTGGGTTAGCGGAGTCTGTAACCTGAAGCTTATGTAACCTGAAGCGCATGTAACCTGAGGTACCACTGTACTCCCCTCCTGTCCAATTTTCCCACTGTGACCACTAACAAACCTTTCCACATTCTGCTATGCTCCCAACCCCACCCCTTGGTCCCTTGCTTATTAAGTGTGTTCTTTCCGTTCCTCATTTCACTGCCACAAACATGGCTAGTTTCTTCTCTCCTTGTCGGGTGTGAAGCTGTTGGTTCATGCTGGGGCCAGAATTTGCATAGTCCCACAATATAGCTGAAGGGCTATAAAAAGTACCAAAAAGGAAAATAACTAGACTGGGACTAGAACACTAGAAAATAAGGAGGATGCTAAGAGAAAGCAATATACAATATACAATATCTTTATTGTCATTGTCCCATGAAGAACAATTAAATTGAAAAACTACATAAAACTACATAAAAACTACATAAAACTACTACAGAACTACATAAAACATTCAAAAACCCCTAAAAACTCTGAAACCCCATTTTAAAATACACTATACTATAGAGACCCCTTATGCTGCGTTTAGAGCCAGAATTGCATTTGCGTAGAAACTGTTTCTCAGGCGGCTAGTCCTGGCCTTTATAACCCTATGCCATCTTCCAGAAGGCAGAAGCTGAAAGAAATCATTTCCGAGGTGCGTACTATCCTGCGCTATCTCTCCCGCTTTCTTGTGGCACCTGGCAGCATAGATTTGATCTAAGGTGGGAAGAGTGTACCCAATTATTCTCTCTGCAGTCTTTACAACTCTGGATAGCATTGTTTTTTCCCTGGCCGTTCAGCTCCCAAACCACACACAGAGACCATAAAAAGCAAAGAGGAGGAAGAAGAAAAGATAATGGAAAGGACAAGCAAGGAGTCAATGAGGAGCCACAGCTATGTGCCTTCCAGGCAGAGAACTTAGAACACGTCACATGACAGCAGAGACACCCTCAAAAAGTGATGAGAAGCAACATGATACTAGCTTGAGAGAGGCTTCTTACCCCAATACTCATCTCTTCCTAACTTCCTGCCCCTCCAATCACTCCAAGTCTTGCTGCTCCGTCAGAAAGAAAATAATCTTATTCCCATTAATTTAATGGCCTATCCAGCCATGCCATGGAGATTATCTCCACAGGGACCAAAGTTAGCTTTAAGAAGCTAACATGAAAATAAATGGAGATGCTCTCATCCTTTTGTTTTTACTCTAGCCAACATTCAAAGCCATTATGCACTCAAGCATGTCTTTTTCAGTACTTGTCCCCTTAAAATATACATAACTCATTCTTGATTGCACATCAAGAAAATAATGGAGCACAAATAAAAGCTCCATGAAGCTTCATTATGTTCTTTGTGTTTTATAAACCAGGATCTAAAGCCAATAAAGTTCCATTGTTATTACCTGAACCTCTCTCAGTTCATCCTCAATTATCGTTTTTCTTTCTTCGATTTTTACCACTTCTTGCGCTATTTTTTGTTTTATTTTCTCCATTTCTGATTTCTGTTCACTTGCATCCTATAAAAAAATAGGTATTATCCACAGGAGCTAAGAACATGGGTGTCCCCCCCCCCCCCATTTCTTGGGTTTGAATACTGCACCGCAACATGAGGACTTTTATCCTTTATGGTGATTTTGTACTAGTGCACAGATCACTCTGGTGCATTGATGCAGACACTCACAGGATCAGATAAAAACCCTGCTTCCCCTGGCCTTAAGACTCAACCCAGCCCTTATTATAGCATGCTCTCTCTCTCTCTCTAAATATATATACTGATTGATTGATTGATTGATTGATTGATTGACTGATTGACTGGATTTATATACCGCCCTATACCTGGAGGTCTCCGGGCAGTTCACAGAATAAAATCAAAATATAAAACCTCATATATTTCAAGATAACAGATCTAATATTCAGAACTCCTACAGCCCTAAGAACAATTTTATATTAGACCCAACATGTTAAATCTTGCAATGTTGACAATGGCAAGAAATTTTGCCAACGTTTTTCTCTGCCAATGGTGGCTTCTGCAGAAATCTCTTATCAGTTTCTGCTTCATGCTGTTCTCTTCCTACCACCTTATCTTTATTTTTATTTATTTCCAGATTTCCATGCAGACTTTTCAACAGTAGTGGACATCGAGGTAGAACGACTTCTCAACAACTTATTGGGAGGAAGAGAGCAGACAGGCAGGTCATTGCAGTGCGAACACATCTGTGAAGCCAATCTGGCACTCTTGCCAGTGTGTTTGCACCCTCCCCACCCTTTCCCTTCCTGATAAGAGCAGTAGCTCATCTGTCGGGAGGTTAAGTGAGCAATGCCACCTCAGCATATGTCCACTGCTGTTTTTAGAAGGAAAGCACTCTCAGTGCAGCTTGCATTAAACACTTGTCAAATATACAAGAAAATTAAACCAGCAGTTAAAACACTGCAAAAATCAGCAGAGTACTCCTATGAAATTAAAGGGAGTAATTTACAATCGACATGTTTAAAACCAGCAATATAACCCTTTAAAAAATTCAAAACAGCACCATCATTAAAAGCAGCTCGGAATAAATAGGTTTTCAAGGCTCATTTAAAAGCCAGCACTGAAGGGGCTGCTCCCCTCTCTCCAGAGAATTCACCTTTCTTTACTAACTGCACTCTTTTTCTCCACCTTTCTATGCCTTGTTGATTACTTCATTTAATCTTTTTGAGCATCTTTACCAGAATGCTATCAACTGGACAGTCTCCATTCTCAACCTTCCTGTAATGCGTTTGCAACTTTACGTTTATACACATTACCTGCATAGAAACAGTAATTTCTTGGAGCGCAGCATCAGCTTCACCTTGCTTCATTTTCAGCAATATACTTTGTTCTTCAGCTTTCCTGTTCAATTCATCAACAAGAGCTTTTGCTTCGTTCAGTTTAGCTACTCCAGCCTAATTGACAAGTGGAGAGTGAATAAATGTCATTTAGATAGTAAGAAATATACAGAAACAATACCTCCTTTATTTGGACAAAAAATATCCAAGACAAACAGATTGTTTTGGAAAGATAATGTAAATCTAAAGTAACCTATGTCTTATATACCTGCAAATGGCTTTGCCTTTTTATCAGCTCTGCTCTTTTGCCATTATGGATGGCACGATACATATGCAGGAAAGTCAAGTATCTTCTGGGCGTAGCTCCAAAGGGTTTACATGAGTCATGGATCATCAAAAATGACTTCAGGAACTCAGAATCACCTATGAAACATGTTTAGAAAATCAGCATTTATATGTAGGCAAAGAATATACAAACACAACTATAACAAAAAACCAAATGATTTGAAGCATGGCAGAAAAGGAACTGTTGTTCTCATCTAAAAGGTGTTTCTCCTTCGATGATTTGAAGCTCTCAAGTGGGAATGAGTTCCACCTGGTGCTCAAAGGCAGAACACACAGTATTTTTGAGGGAGTAGGTGGCTCTCTTCTCCCCTCAGGAGCCAGTTCCCTTCAAGTCAAGTAACAGACAAATAACACAATAATGCCTTTTATTTCTTTCAAAATGTCTGTGTTTAACCTGAAAAGCCTGAGGGGTATGGGGTGGTAATGCAGTCAACAGCTTGACAAGGCAAGAAAGAAAAACTTGGGCAATCCTCCTCAAAAGAACCTTGAGGGGACTCAAATAGCCTGGGTTGAGTGAGGTATATTACATCCTCTGTGTCATCAGAGCTGTTCCTCCATGTGCCTCTCATCTGCCAATCAATTGAGGAGAGTAATCCCACCCCCCAGTAGGCCCAGGCTTCTTTTCAACAAGCTGCTGTATAGTGTACAACATAAGCAACCTCAGCCCTGCCTGAGACCTATATGGCAATGGACACTGATAGCAAACAAATGTTAGTACAGTCGTACCTTGGTTGACAAACGCCTTAGCAGTCAAAAGTTTTGGCTCCTGAATGCCGCAAACCCAGGAGTGAGTGTTCCGGTTTGAGAACGTTCTTTTGGAAGCCAAACATCCGGTAGGGCTTCCAGTTGGCTGCAGGAAGCTCCTGCAGCCAATCGGAAGCGACACCTTGGAAGTCAAAAAGACTTCTGGAACCGATTCCGTTCGGCTTCCAAGGTACGACCGTATCCAATTGCTGGTATAATTTGGAACAATGGGTGAAATTGCAGTAAGTGCTTGGGACAGGTCTTGAGCAGCCTATGCCCCACCTGGATTCTGTTTAGATAAAGACCCAGCCACAAGTGGGTGGCTAGAAACAGTGCAAAGCCAAAGGGCCTGCAACCTGACTCGTCTATCGTCCATTTCTCTAACTAAAGTTTGTACATGCAGAGGAAGGTTATAAAGCCACGGCTGAATTCAGCAGCACTTGGCAGGAGTGTGAGGTATTTGCTCAGTTGAAGGTATCAGTGTTGAAGCGGAAAGTTACAAGCATCTTCTTCTTTGACGATCACTGGTAGCCGAGTAAGTTTGTCTTCCATGAACACTGTCTTAACATTAAGTCCCTAAGTGACTGTGGAGGCCATTTCTGGATCCACATGACCTTCCACAGTAGAAGTGGGGATGATTAACACTGATTAATTTCAGTTGGTCAACTCTGAGTAGGATGTAGCTGAATAGACTCATAGGATCTACTCTGGACAGAGGCAGGCAACAAACTGAAACATAAGAGAACTACTTCCTCAAACTATCTGTGTTTCTTGCCTTCAGACACTAGGTTGAACTAGATTCCACTTGAGGATCTTCATCATCCACGGGAGAAGAAAATGTCATCCCAGGCATTTTCTTTTAAAAGTATTAGAGTAAATTTAAAGCTGCTGGTTTTAGTTTCTAGTACTACCCATCTTGACTAGAATTGTGTTTATTATGTATCTTCTGCATATACATTATCTCTGCAGGTCACTTTTCCTACTGAAATTCTACCCAAGGTTGATAAAATCAAATTATACCATTGCTCTACTAATTTTGTATACAATGGGTCATAATTTAATGTCTAAATGTCTTCAATATTTCTTGTTACTTACACAACAGTTTTGAAAGTAATTCTAACTACTTAATGGAATAAGCAAATATCTCACCAGAATTCTTCTTTCTGCGTTCCTTTGATGTTTTAGTTTTTTCTTTTTCATCTGATTCAATAAACAACATTTCAGGTATCTAAAACATGAAGTTTAAGATAAAAACAAATAGTATCACTGGATATTTTTATTGCAAGTAGATATTTACCAAGGAACTATCATTGCATGGGTGCCACCCATTCCAAGCTTAAGAAAGAATCCTGGATGCTCCTAGAGTGGTTAGTTCTAAGAAAATGGAGCTGAGCACAAGGAAAAGGCTTATTAAGGCTGGGACACTTAGAGTAATTGTGCTGTATCTCGAGGTTATACTGCTTCCACGCCTTAGAAGCAGATGCCGAAATGAAGAAGTAGGTGTAGGCATTCATAGTTGTGGGTAAAAGAATGATGAGTGAAACGAGTCTTGAACCATTTAGGATGAAATAAAGACTACATCTACATAGAACAGTAGTCCTCTTGCTCACTCCTAGCCGGTCATTCACAATAACTGCTATCCCTCTACTTCAGTAATTAAATAAAATTACGCAACTTTGAATACAGTGGTACCTCGGGTTAAGAAGTTACTTTGTTCTGGAGGTCCGATCTTACCCTGAAACTGTTCTTAACCTGAGGTACCACTTTAGCTAATGGGGCCTCCCGCTGCCGCCGCGCCGCCACTGTGAGATTTCTGTTCTCATCCTGAAGCAAAGTTCTTAACCCGAGGTACTATTTCTGGGTTAGCGGAGTCTGTAACCTGAAGTGTCTGTAAACTGAAGCGTCTGTAACCCGAGGTACATGAGGTATATGAATACAGAAGCAACAGAAATTAATCCTAGAGGGCATTAAATACGCTGAATGGAACTGTAGTATTTCTCTCTGTGCTTACCTTTTTCATACTGTTTTCAGACCAACTCTCCATCCAGAGGACCTGACATTTCTTATGAAGGGCAGGATTACTTTCGCAATTTATTGTGAAGTTCAGATTAGTAGAATCCATAATCAACACAACATGAAGGTTCTGTTGAATTCCTAAAATGTATACAGTGTATTTGTAAATCATAAACATTGTGTTTAACACTTTACATAACATTTTATATGATATTAGGGGCTGTGCACCCGCTTGCTTCCTTTACATCACAGCCACAAGCTGGAGACAAACAAGATTTGGAACCCACCTCTGGGCTACATGGATTCTGTTTTGAAAAAGTATCCAGTAGGACAGCAATTATTGTGTGTTTGTATAACCTAATGCATATCAAATTTTAGTAATAGAACATTTTTATCATATATACTTGTAAAATTGCCATGTTTCTCCCCAGATTCCTTTGTAATGACTCACATACATACACAAATACATACATACTGTGATTCACTTACTGTAAGTGAAATAGTTAAAAACTGGTCCTGTAAATCCATCTTGTGATGCTTGATCTTTCAGAGGAGACAGGAGTGGCTCTAACTCTTCTATTGTGTACAAGCCAGGAACCTCACCTATTTCAGGAACAGGTTTTTATAAAAATCTAAAATTACTAAAATCATTTTCAGCATTCCGTTTTGTGAACAATTAAATAAATGTTTTATAATTTCTTTACTTGAAAATATTTTAATTCGAACATAAAACCAGATAAAGGAAAATACAATAGTCTTACATTTTTCTCCTTTTTTAGCTGAAATTTTAAAAATTTGACTTGTACAGGAAAAGCCAATACTCTTCCATATCACTATAAAATAAATTTATATAATTTATTTTATGTACTATAAAATTTACTATTTCCTTAAGAAATCCTAACTAGCCTTTTGCTTTAGGATGCAGGCTCCTTAATTCTTCTCTTATGTAAGCCACGATGATGCCAGGAAATGTCCAATTGGTCATGGTTTCCCAGCCACAGTTACCAGAAAACTATGGCAACCAGTTTCTGGAAGAAGCCAAGATCTTAAATCATAGTTCAAAGTTGTTTGAGATTCTGGCTAGTTCTTAACTTAAGAGTAACCACAGTCCATATTGCTTCAGGCAACAATACAAACAACAGTTAATCCACAATGGAAGCAAAAGCTTCCAAAAAACGTGAGGAGGAAGAAGAGAACACAAGCCGGGGCTGGGGGGGATCACATAGATCAATTATTGTAACACTGAACTATTGACAAGTGATATGTTTGAAGGCCATTGTACTTTACAAGACACAACTAGAATTCAGTGCCTATTGAAATTTGCAGCCGCCATCACATCAGGCCCTATTGTAGGCCACTGACCTCTTATTTTAATCTCACCTGACGATAGTAAGCTGTTGATCATCTCAAGAAATGTGGATTGGACAAACTGATAGTCCTCAAGCAACAACACAACATGTTGAGCTTCAATTCCCGCAAGCTGCATCACCTGGAACAATGGAATAGATTGTTTACGGGAAGATATATCAACCTGCTAAATCAGCAGAATTGAAACATCCCTAATAAATTATCTGAAATATTGAAACTAAAGTTCTCAAAATAAGATCTATTTCACACTTCAACCTAGGATTACATAGTATCTATATTTTCATGGTATAAACAAATGCAGCAAGCCACATAATATTTCAACACATAAGCTATAAGCATTTGATCTGAGGCTAAATGCAGTGAGAGGTGGCCTCAACTATTTTACTGCAGTTTTTGGTTTATTTAGTGTTTTTAACATCACAAATCACCAAAGGTTTATTTGACAAGTTATAAAATAATTCAAAATATTTTAAAGAAAACATAAGTTTATGATGTGAAGTTATTGAGACCGTTGATATATTTCTAATGATACTCTCCTCCTCATAGTCAGATATACATCTCAAAATAGAACAGACAAGATTGAGGAAAGAAACAAACAAAACACAAAAGTATGGGAGGAACAGGTAACACTTTTAAAAGGTGAATGGTATTAATCCAGAAATCTTGTCCAAACTAAAGCAGCTAATGGATAAGCAAAAGAAACTGAAAATCCCTGAATTTCTACTCATTTATAAAGACCACTTTAAAATAATTCAAGAAGGTATATATAGCACCATCCAGTTCAGCTTGGCACGTATAAATAGCACACAGCATAATGTTTCAATTCCTATAGACAACAGATTGTCCGATATGGAATCTTTCAATAGTGATTTTCCTTTATTTAAGTTTTTTGAGAAGCAAGTTTGAATAACATAATATATATATATTGTAACTTACATGTTTCAAATCATTTTTGAACTGCTTCATTTCATAGCCTCTGGAAATTTTGGGTGTAATGAGAACAGCTCCATGCATGTGACTAACCAATGAAGTAACAGTTCGACGGCCCACTCCACTTTGGCCTGCTAACAGAAGCGACCCTCCAGGAAAACTCAGTACTCTGTCGATTCTAGATACATAATCAAGGACTTCTGGGAACAGCAAAATTTCTATTTCGTGGTTGTCACGCCCATAGTGAATAATGCCCTGAAGAGAAATAAGTAATAAGTAAACAAATGTAATGGGACGCGGGTGGCGCTGTGGGTTAAAGCCTCAGCGCCTAGGGCTTGCCGATCGAAAGGTCGGCGGTTCGAATCCCCGTGGCGGGGTGCGCTCCCGTTGTTCGGTCCCAGCGCCTGCCAACCTAGCAGTTCGAAAGCACCTCCGGGTGCAAGTAGATAAATAGAGACCGCTTTCTAGCGGGAAGGTAAACGGCGTTTCCGTGTGCTGTGCTGGCTCGCCAGATGCAGCTTGTCACGCTGGCCACGTGACCCGGAAGTGTCTGCGGACCGCGCTGGCCCCCGGCCTATAGAGTGAGATGGGCGCACAACCCTAGAGTCTGTCAAGACTGGCCCGTACGGGCAGGGGTACCTTTACCTTTAAACAAATGTAAATGCAACCATTAAATATAATGATATGCAACAGCAGAGACATAATACTGGTTTGTTCTTGAGATATACTAGCCAAAATGTAGAATTATAAAAATCCACTTTTATTCTAGAGGGATAAAGTTAAAGGGACCCCTGACCGTTAGGTCCAGTCAGGGATGACTTTGGGGTTGTGGCGCTCATCTCACTTTACTGGTCGAGGGAGCCAGCGTACAGCTTCCGGGTCATGTGGCCAGCATGACTAAGCCGTTTTCTGGTGAAGCAGAGCAGCGCACAGAAATGCCGTTTACCTTCCCGCCAGAGTGGTACCTATTTATCTACTTGCACTTTGACGTGCTTTTGAACTGCTAGGTTGGCAGGAGCAGGGACAGAGCAATGGGAGCTCATCCCGTTGCGGGGATTCGAACCACCAACCTTCTGATCGGCAAGCCCTAGGCTCTGTGGTTTAACCCACATGCCACCTGCATCCCTATTCCAGAGGATAGAAGTTGCTTAATTCATTCATAGGCTTCTCACCTCAATTTGTATTGGGGAAAAATGTTTGTACAGCTGGAAAGTTTGGATGAGTGATGAAATCTGGTGGCCTGCTGTGAAATTATCTTGCCAGCTATACAAATGGCTTCTATGTTGTTATTATAATACCAAAGTCGTGTCTAGATCTCCCTGATTAGGAATAGAAGAACAGGTGATTCATTGATTCACACCTGTTCATCACTCAATAAGCAGCAAGAAGATATGAAACCGCTATCACAGACGAAACATCACCATTAGTAGTACATTACATCACCACAAATGGGACCATTAGTCTTATCTGAAAGGTGCTATTGAGTGGGCATTTGGACACCACCAAGTAGGTTGTGTTCCTCCAGTTTCCTAAAGGCAGGGAAAGATTCACACTCTTCAGGAAGCTTTTGGTCAACCCTCTCTTGGCTAAGTGTATAAGACACCTAATACTATGGTATATTATTCACATACAGCAGGAGACAATAATTTACCACAAGAAGTCTGGGCCGCGCCATGGGCATTGTGACAGGTGCGGCGCGGGGCTTCAGCCAGAGTTTGGTGCGCCTGCTGGCCCCGCGCCTGGCACCCGGCTCAGCGCTGCTGGTGGCACGCTCGGGGGCCACGCTGGAGCAGCTGGAGGGTGAGCTGCGCGCCGCCTCCCCAGCGATCTGCATGCACAGCCTGTCCGCCAACCTGGCCTCGGACGACGGGCCACAGTGCGTGGTGCACGCTACCTGGGAACTCCATGGGGACAAGCCGATGGAGCGGCTGCTGCTCATCAACAAAGCCAGTGAGCAGATGGCGCCAAGACGCACTCCTGAGCATGTGCAGAGTACGTTCCTCCTCCAGGTCCGGAGGCAGCTGTGGGACCAGCTTGCAGGGTATTTATATTTTTCAAAATATAGTCCGGTCCCCCACAAGGTCTGAGGGACAGTGGACTGGCCCCCTGATGAAGTTTGCTTGATCCTATGCATATTTACACAGAAGTAAGTCCTACAAGTAAGTTTATGAGGGACAACCTTAGCTGTATAAGATGCTGCCTTTAGCAACTGTTTATAGAATAAGCAGCACTGTGTGTTTTTACAGCAGTTGGGGGACTCTTCAGAGCAAATTTTGGGGTAGTGAGGGTGCTACAAAAAGGAAGAGAGAAGGGGAAGTCGCATTGAGTGAGGGAAAGTCTGTCTGTACAAGTTAGTATTCAGTCCCATATGAATTTCTGAAATACATATATATATAAATATCTTGATCTGTTTTGATATACCTTTTTGATGACATCTTTTAGGTCTGCTGAGTTAAGTTTGCCAAGTGGCCTTCCATGGGATGGCAATGTTTGTCCTGGGGCCATAGTGGTTCCTAGTTCATGACGAGCTCCCCATGTTACATAGAAACTATCTGTGAAAATATAATGAAGGTGGGGTCATATTATATTTTATATAAATTTTATTTCAATGAAATAAATATTGGAAACATGAAAACAAAACCAACCATTTTATTTTATTTTACCTGCCATGTTGTCCAAAATATCTGAACCCCAATCTCCTTGAAAAACTTTCATCAAAATATTATCAAATACATGAAGTTCCTTGGATCCAACAATTTTGTCACGAAAGAGACGGCGGGCTTCATAAGCAACAATTTCCAAAACAGTATCTACCGTGTGTGTTGATGACCCTATGAAGTATAAATTAATAATATACATTATAGAGTTCAACCTCTGAAATTCTGCATTTCAACAGAAAGTCAAAATTAATGCAGCAATATAGGTTACATACCAGAAGGAGACCATCAAGAAGCAAAGGGGGAAATAAAAATCAAGAATGAAAATGAAGGCTTCAAAACTATTCTAATTTCAAAAGTACATGGTAAAACCAGGCTCTCCATTAGCAATACACAAAAACAATACAATGGAACTTGGTAGGATTTTTTATTTAAGCCATTGGCAGGATAGCTGTCCAAGTATAGTTGCTCCTCATCTTAGCAGCAAGTAAGACAGCAAAATGGTGTGACAAATAAAAGATGTATGCTACATGTATGTATATTACAGCTCATACTGTCTCTTTTTCATAATGCGAGGAAAGACTTCAGTAGATGTTGCTGCATATGTCCCTGACTTGTAATTGAGATAAAATAATATCTATTTATCTATCTGTCTCTCTATCTTTAAAATAAAAGCTTTGCCTTTTGCTTATTTAAACTGATGTATCAATCTTTCTGCCAGGGCTATTTGCCACAACTCGCTGTACCAAAAATTCAATGTCAAAAGTTCTGCAGTTTTCCGTATTTTGGTTATCACCCTGCAATAAATGAACAGTGTAAATACTATTGGTTCCTTAGATATTAATTTCTCATTTTGCTCCAATTGAATGGTTAAAAGAGCTACTTCTGGCGTGGAATATAGTTTGATGTTTGCCACGTCTGCAAATAGCAGGTTCTAAAACATGGATACAACGGGACATGGCCACCACATATGCATACGTCACCATACTGACCACAATGTTTACAACCTTTTATACTGTTTGCATTTATTATCTTTGCCAGACATACTGACAATAGTATTGAACCTGAAGCAGCATATGCATCAGAACAGTCTGCAGAGATTAAGAAGCAGCTTGGCAATTTCAACTCCAGCAAAAACTTAACTAGGTGCTTAGTCATAGAGAGTAAGTCAGAGTTACTCACCTCCTGCTAAATCATATCTGAACAATCCTAGAACCCACTGAGTAAGAATGCATGGTGTGAATAGGTAGTGGCTATGGTCATCTACTGTGAATTTTGCTCGAATCTGGAAATATAAATGATGTCAAAACTACCTCTTTTACTACAAGACTAACACTTGTTTTCAACAATATATGTCGTAATTTCCTACAATTTTTCTACAAAATATATGTATATACATTTACATGCCTAGAAGCACAATCGTGCACAAGTTTACTTCCTACAAAATTCAAAATTCAAAATTCAAGTAAGTGTGAACAGGACTATAGAATTGTTTCATTAGTGAATAGCAAAATAATGGTATTCAGGATATAACTCTTAATCTCAGGGTTGAGGGTTTGAGCCCCACATTGCAGGGAGTTGGCCTAAATAACCCTCACAGTCCCTTCCAACTCTATGATTCTATGAGTCTTGCTTCCAGATGTATTGTACACAGTGCAGCTGCATTGCTCTAAAAGACACTGCGGCGTTCAAATATTCACCATTATAAATATGACTACAAAGTTTAAGATCATGAAAACTTGGATACAGGTGAATCTGGTATACATACTGAAACAGTTTGTAAAGCACAGAGGAAGCATAGAATGGGAGACACAATTGAACAGATTCATTTGTGCCACTAGGTATTTTGCTATTTCACCAGGATGTAGAAACTCTAATAAAGGAGACATAAATTCTACACCAAAGTTTATACCGTTTCATTAGAATCCAAATTAAATCATTTGTACCTGCTCATATACTTGAACCATAGATCCTGCCAACTGATGGATTTTCGCCAAAGATCCCCAAGCTGGATGATTCTTTAGGTTCTTGTGTAGAACAGGTTCTAAATATGCACTATAAATTGTTTGCAGCTGATCTCTTTCTGGATAACTAGAAATTGGAATTATAAGTATCAAACTTTCACAGTTATTTTAAATCACTTTGTATTGTTTATTTAGAACTATAACCATCAGTATGGGCCGAACAGACCAAAAATGAAATGAAGTTTGGCTTCTTTGAAGATCTTCATCCAAAAGATTGTTCCAGTAACTGGTTAAAAATGTGAATTTATAAGATCATTACATACAGTGAGCATTTTGCACAAAGGTTCCGTTCCTGGACCCCGTGTACATCGGTGGAGTGTGTATAAGCCCGCCCTGCCCCCGTTATGCCCCCTTCCGGGACCAAAAGGACCTGTATATCTGAAGTCTCACATCAGTTGGATAGGCACAAAATGGTTGCTGCCTGTACTATTTTTCATCCAGTAACCAAAAGATGAGTCAGAACCAGACTGCATTAGCTATGCTTTCAATTAGATTAATGCAGAAATACCTTAATATGGAAGGGACACGGGTGGCGCTGTGGGTTAAACCACAGAGCCTAGGGCTTGCCGATCAGAAGGTCGGCGGTTCGAATCCCTCAACGGGGTGAGCTCCTGTTGCTCGGTCCCTGCTCCTGCCAACCTAGCAGTTCGAAAGCATGTCAAAGTGCAAGTAGATAAATAGGTACCGCTCCGGCGGGAAGGTAAACGGCGTTTCTGTGCACTGCTCTGGTTCGCCAGAAGCGGCTTAGTCATGCTGGCCACATGACCCGGAAGCTGCACACCGGCTCCCTCGGCCAGTAAAGCGAGATGAGTGCCTCAACCCCAGAGCCGTCCACGACTGGACCTAATGGTCAGGGGTCCCTTTACCTTAATATGGATGGTATCCAAGTTTAAGATCATATGACTTTAAGATAACAGGGAGGATTCTACATGTGTGCACCCAAACATTCTTAGAATCTCCCTTCATACTTTCCATGCTGAGAGGCAAGGTATGAAATTGAGCCAGCAGAGGCTTGCATGTGCAACACTGCCTGCTCCCTTCATTAAAGAGTGGACATGTTCACCCCAAATGTCTAAAGAGAACG
The DNA here is from genome assembly GCF_964188315.1 of Podarcis muralis. Taxonomy (NCBI): domain Eukaryota; kingdom Metazoa; phylum Chordata; class Lepidosauria; order Squamata; family Lacertidae; genus Podarcis; species Podarcis muralis. Next base: position 21,305,803 of record NC_135658.1, on the reverse strand, counting down.
TATAAATAAAAATTCTATTCTCCATAAGTGTCAAGACTCCCGGGAATTCTCTCCCTTCCCCGGTGGCCGCAAGGAGCAGAGAAGAACACAGTTCTTACTAATGAGTTTATTCAACCATCACGGCAAGAGACAAAGAATGCAGTCTGCCTCCCATTGATAGCATTGCTCCTCCCACCTCCCTTCCTACCAACAGCACTTCCCCTTACGGTGGCCGCCAGGGGCTAATTGTCTCTGAATCCTTTGCTCTTGCACCCTCAATGAATGCTAAGTTCTGGGAGAAGGGGGGGTCAGAAATACTCTCCAGTGATAACATCAGCTGGCTGCTTTGTCTCCCCCCTCCCTTCTCTCAACACCTCTCAACTCTTCTGTTTGCCTGTGTCTGAGCTGTGACCTTCCTCAAACCACTGCTGTAATTCCTCTCCTCTGGAAGCTCCAGGAGAAAGGGGGTCAACCTCTACCGTTCCTCCTCAATCCCTCCCCCTTCAGTCCAGGCCCTGACAATAAGCATACTACTTTTCTGAGGATAATGTATGTTAAGCTATAATTCAGAGAACATAGATGTGTAGAGGAATAAAAAGAGTTCATAAATTCAAAGTCAGCCTAATACATGGAAATATGAAGAATTATCAAGAAGATACTTACTCAATTGCACACAGACGGACAATAGAAGTAAACCTGGAAGTAAGTTTATGCTTTCCCAGTGTTCCCCCAGCAGACATGGAAGCCACAATCTGGATGTTTTCTAACCCCACCCATTCAAGATTTTCATCGTAAAAACCCTGATACGTCAGCACCTTGGGATAAGATAAAATTTACAGAACAGACACATACAATAAGCAGAAAAAATGTTTAATATGTGTAAGAGGCTTTTTCAAAGACTATGCAAATAGCAGTAACTATGACTATGTGGTCTAATAAAGGTTAACTCTATGCGAAATGTATATATGCACACATTTCTTCAAAGACAAATGCTGAATTATGTAAACAAAATCTACTATGGAAAACACATAATTTCCTTAATTCATTAATTCTGAATGTATGAAATTTCTACAGTATATGAAGGTGCACAAGAGGTCGGTAACACTCAAAATGGAAGGCACTTTGGGGAGAACTAGTCACTGGGAAAAGAGGGAAGACATGATCTTATAAGTTGGGAATGCTACAGCAAGCCCACTGTTAGCTGAAGAGACTGCCCAAATCACTACTGATGTTATGAGCCCCATAGAGATATCTAAACAGGGCTGATCAGAGCAAGAGGAAGAATGGGTTGATTGTGAACTGGATCCTGGACAGGAGCCCAGCAACCTGGGAGGCACCGATATAGATGCTGGGAAGGGACCAAGTGGGTTGCCAGTAGAGTCCCGACTCAAGGTCATCGGATGCCCCAATTGCCATAGTAGAGCTGCCTGATGACTCACGACACAAGGTGTAGAATTCCTCCTCATGGTGCATCTGCGAGGTTCATTATGTAGCTTTCATTGAATCTTGAAGATGCACCTCTTTATCTGGGTCTTTGGTACCTTATCTGTATCTACAGACAGAATTCAAACCCACCCTATTCTTTACACTGTAGCTTGCTTTAACTGATTTTAATATTAATATTTTAATTATTGCAACCCCCTGCTGGAACCTTAAGGTGAATGGCTGGTAAGAAATAAAACAACACTAAATGGAAGCAATTTGAAGTGCATATAAATGTAGGTTTTCTTACATGTGACCTGTTTTCCACAATAATTGAACCAAAATGCTGCACTACAAACACTCCTGAACTTGTTATTTAAACCAAACATTGTGCATCATAACTTGTCTTGCTTACTCTTGTCAAGCTGCAAATTTTATTCTGCACCCATGTTTAATGGACTGCGTAATTTCCTATTTGGGGAAAGGACTAATGTCAGAATTACGACCTGAGACGGTAATGAATGAATAGATAGCCATGCAGCGCACCCAGAAGCTCACCCTCCTGAACAATAAGTCTTCTACTGACAGGCACACAAATGTATTCAGAGAAACATGCTTTTAAAAAAATACACAAGGATTTTCAAGAAACAAATATTATACCAGATATTATAGTGCAATTTCGTGAAAACATCAAATGTGACTCAAAGCAGAACAGGAAGTGTGAAGTTCCTTCCTATACTAGAATTCTGAAAGCAACATTTAAACCAAATTCTATTCACCTGCTGCAGGAAAGCCACAAGTGTGCTCGTCCCCCATTTATCCGGTTTGGGCAAATTGATATCCTTTAAGTATAAAACCAGTCTTTCACAATCCTTTGGCCTGTATACGCGCCCAGTATTGGTGCTGATCACCAAGCATGTCTGGCTTAATTTTTGGAGCAGATGTCGAGATGTAGTCTGTGCGCTGCAGTGAACTGTGGCAATTTGAGTGGACCGAAGCTGGGAAAAGGCATAACGAAGCAGCATTCTGGGGGGGAAATGAAAAGATGCAAATACAGCACATTGGGAGAGAAACATCTAAAGTCTGTCTTAGCCATGTGAAATGAACATGCAACAACTAGAAAGCAAAACATTAACCTTGGACAAGTACATGGTTTTCACATGAGTATTCATTACAGCACAGTTAGTAAGATAAACTTTAAAATTGCTCTAATCCTTCAGGCTTCTTTGAATTTTCATTTATTTGTGAGGTTGATTGTTCTTGCACAGCACTTCATTTGGAAGCTCTCATTTCGCTAGCTCACTCCAAATCCCACCCACAACTCACCCTCAAGGCAAAGCTCCAACCACTTCGGACTCCCTGTAGCTCAGCTAGAGTTGGTTCCTTAAATGTGAGGATAAGCACTAGGCTTGCAGAAGCAACATATCGCCTAGGACCTGGGAATAGTTGCCTAGGCACTAGATTGGTGTGCATAGGTATTCAGAGCCATAAAAATGACTGTAGGTGTTCTCTTTGACAATGAAGAGTTAACTATCTGCCGTCTGCATTCCTTTGGCTGGGGAGCATCCCTGACACCATGCGACAGCCTGACGTGAATGGGAAACCCACAGCAACCTGCACATTATATTTTAGGAATATTCTTAGTTAACCTGCAATTCAGAAGGAATGGAGCACAGGGCAGTGATGTCATGGTATAAAGAAACAGAAGAAGGAAATCCACATGCCTGGAGTAGCGGAACAGATCCATCAGAGAACATGTGATTTTCAAGTAATACTGCCATCAACATCATTTTAAGTATTAGTAGGACTGCACTGATATCACAGTTAGTATGAAAATGAAAATCCGTACCCTTTTCCACATCCTTCAGGCCCAACAAGAAGAAATGGCTGCTTACTATGAAAGCCTAGCCAAGGTTTAAAGTAATCCAAGCCTCTTTGCATATCAGGCGTTTGAATGACTGGAAGAGTCTGGATATTGCTGAAATCATCAGCAGTCAGGTTTTCAGGCTTTTTCAGTTGGTATGACATTAGGCGTTCAGTATCTGGATCATAATAGGTGTCCAATGGTTTGTTGGGATTCGGTGGAGACTCACGTGCCCAAGCAAACACCTTTCAAAAATTATATTAAAACATTGTTAAATGTACTCCTAAAAATACCAAATGTAATTGCTATAAAACACATCCTTCACAAACACATCTATTTATTTATTTATTTTGCCAGATTTTATTTAACACTTGATTGAAATAAAACCTCAAAGCAGTTTACAAAGTGAATAAAACAATAAAATTATCAGTAAAAACAGTTAAAAACAAAACATTCTATATCTAGACCATACGTCTGGATATAGAAACTTAGATACAGAAAATAACTGTATCCTCTTTTCATCTAGAAAATTATCTCCCAAGTTTGAACATGTCAGTTCATGCTCAGAACATAAAAAGCATGTTCCCTTCTAATGATTCTAGAGAGTTAGATCTAGACTGGTAGCCACATTTTAGTCCTATTGAAATCAATGGGACTAAAGCATGACTTAGTCTGGATCCAAAACACCAACTCTTCATTCTCCACCACATGTAACATAAGTTTCTGCTACTCAGGGTATTATTTCATTATTATTTTTTAGACTTATTAGTCTCCTTTCTTTTTTTTCTTCGTTTTTTTTAAAAATTCAATGTGACTTTCAACAATAAATATTCACAGTGATGTGGCTAAAATGACTTCACCGCTGTTCTTCTGTCCAAACCCTCTATATAAGTTCTCTTGCTTCTGCCTGAGAGCCAACAATAAAAAGCTTAGCTTCAAAAAAGAGTGTACTAATCTTTTTGTACTGAGACATGCAAAACTTGTACAATGCTTTATCTTCATATGCTATCTAGAAATCACTATACATTTTTCCTCATCACATTGTTATGTAAGAAATTTTGTTGCACTTCACATCTGATGTAGACTATTGGGTTTTGTTTTTGGTGGCACAACTGAGTGCCAATATAAGTTCTTGGCTATTTTTCTTCTTCTTGAGATATATTTTTAATCTTAAACTCTCTCTCTCCCGCTCTTCCCCTCTATGTCTACCCTGAAACTGCTAATGATTAGAATAATTTTGTCTTCCAAATAATACCTCTTTTGTAAATTCCTGCCGTGATTTCATGTTGAGATTTCCACCCAGTCCTCTTATCAGGCTAATTATAAATTGTCCACGTTCAGTGCACTCATGAAGATGAGACAAACCATTCATCACTGTTCCAACCAAACTTGTTTCTACCACGTAGTCATTCTGTAAAATAGAGCATGCAGTAAGATACTTGTAAACTAGCTTGCAACAGCAGGACCAAGTTTTAGTGCAGAAGCCTATTTAAGTAGGGAGGTAAATATTAACAGAAACTTGAGAGTGGCCAAGACAGCACTCAAAAGTACATATACAATCTTAAAACATCAATCTTAAAAAAACAAGATGTCTAGTAGAACATCTATCTTAAGAAGCAACACATAGGTTCTATCTACTATCTTAAAACATTTGCTCTGGTAACTACACAGTGACTATAGTTAATCCTCACATGCTCCACAATCAGCAGAGCAATGGATAAATGATGAGCAAGAAGAAAAGATAGGATGGGACTGACTCACTCCCTCCTTCTGCCTCTCCAGTCTCTCACACCTCAAATGTGTTCTGACCTCAGGGATACCAGACACTTCTTGGCCCAGGAGATCAGGACTGTCCCCTCAAAATAGAGAGAACCATTTTGATATCCCCTTGCCTGTTGAGGCTTTGGTCACAGTGTTATCCATGCAGATGAGCAAGATAGAATACATGTACAGAGAGCCACGTGGGTACTGCTCCAAGCAAGGCAGGAATTGAAATTGGAGTTCAGCAGAGGGGGAGGCTTTAAACAAGAAAATGCTAATATCATTTCCTGCCTTTGAAACAGGAGGAGGAATTAGAACCCACTTAAACAACTCCGACACTCAACTTAGAATTTGTCCATTTAAAATATTTATATACAGTGCTTTTTTTCTAAAAAAAACCAAACATTTATCCTACTCATATTGAAATACTGCCCCTCAATGAGGCCAAACTTAAGACACTGTTTATATATATATTATCACTCACCTGTTTTAGGACCCAGTTTAGAGCTTTCTCAAAATAATCCCCAATCCAGTTTTCAAGATTTTGTCTGCATTCTTCGGGTTGGTTCCTTAGCCAGGATTTTATCAGTGAATTAAGATCAGTATCTTCATCACTAGAATGGGATATACCTCAGATTAAAGCAAGAATATATGTTGCCATAAACCAATACATAAACAAGTATAGGAAGAGCGCACACAGCCTCCTTGCCCAAGCCTACAAACAGGGGCGAACGAAGGATAACCGACACCCAGGGTGGGGCAAACCGCCGGCTGCGCACGCGTTGTGCTGCTACGTACGACGCATGCATGGTGTCACTACATAGGGCGCATGTGTGGCGTCGCTACGTACAGCGCATGCGTGCAACACCGCACACGCGTTGTACGTACCGGTTTGCCGCCAGTGCTGCCCGAGCGCCGAATGGACGGTGACTGGATCCTCTGCTCACGGCTGCCGTGGTGGAGGAGGGATCCTCCGCTTGTGGCTGTAGCAGCGATGGAGGGATCCCACCACCATCCGTACGGCGCTCAAGCAGTGCCAGCATGAAACTGCTATGTACAGCGCATGTGCAGCATCGCTACGTATAGCGCATGCGTGCGACATTGTGCATGCGTGCGACATTGCGCATGCATTGTACGTAGCAGTTTGCCGCCGGCGCCGCTCGAACGCCATACGGACGGTGGCAGGATCCTCTGCTTGTGGCTGCAGCTGCGAACAGAGGATCTTCCACATGCGGCAGCGGCGTGGTGGCTGTTTGCACCGCTGCGCCCGGGGGTGGAGGGGCAAGCACCCCATGGGGTGCCTTGTCACACACACACACACCCAACATGGCACCCAGGGCACACCGCCCCCCTGCCCCCCTTGTGACGCCCTACAAACAAGCCCAGAAGTCTTAGGTTTGCTTTTTGAATTGCAGCTAAATGGTTTACTTAAATAAAATAATCTTCCATGTCATCAGTACTGAAAATTATGTTTGACAGCTGCAGAACAAGCCAAGCTATTAGGAATACTTCAAACTACACCTTCATGTCTTAGCATGTTCCAAAGCTGCTAATTACGATTTCCTGGTTTTGGATGAAATGGAAAACCATAGTTTACTGAAGACTTCCTGGCTTGTTCACTTGCTCATGCAAAGGAAGAACCAAAAAAAACAACTATGTGGCAGCTATGTCTTCTTCATATCTCAGGTTATTAAACCCAACATGGCCAACTAGCTAATTGGTGTTTCTTTGAAGCCCTCTTTGAAGTTGTTAATATGCATAAGAATCCCATTACAGTTGCTGTCAGACCCACAACTCAATTTAAAGGGAACAATATGGAGAGGTCACCAATTCCATGTATGTAGTGAAGCCTGCCAATAACATTTCTGCAAGAGTTTTGTGCTTATAAGAAACACTACCTACCTTCCAAATGAGCAACAAGCAAATGGAAACAATGAAGGCACAATGGAATGAAGCAATGGCTGGTTAAAATAATTTGTGTATTTTAAATTAACTACCTCAAATTTTGTTCAACCTTCCTTAGCATGTATAATCACTGAAAAGCACTCTAATGCACATTTATGTCAAATGTCAAATTACCTTAGGAAGATCATCCCCATTCGAGATATTGTGGCAGGAGAAGCACAACTCAAATCGTGGGTTTCAAAAACAAAGTTCACATTTGGGCCAAACTGAATTCTTTCTCCACTGGGCATAGTAAGTAGACGGTTGTCATCAAGGACAGAATTCAAGGACTCGATCCACTCGGGATCTATGTCACCATCACATATTATCCATGAAGTAACATCTATTTACAAACAGTAACCAAACATTGTATCTCAAACAAGTCACTTTTCAGTAGGAGTTCAAATTAGATTTATTTTAACATTTGCAATTGGAGTGGATACAGGGGACGGCAAGTATAAATTCTGAGGAATTTCAATGTGTGCAACTGCATGTATGAACAAACAACTAGATCAAGCCAGATGAATATGCTCTCTCTAACCACGTGCTCTATATAAATGGCTACAATGCAAACAATTCTTATTGTCACCATAGTCGTTTTCTTATTTACTTAGTGTCTTGTAAGTAAACACACATAGTAACACTACTCCTCTTATGGTGATATCATAAGATTGACCAAACTTAGAATTATAATTCTATACACACTTTAATACGTACAGTGTGTCTTATTTCAGAGTAATCAAGATTAGGATCTAAAAATAAAACTCCTTATTTATGGAAGCCAAGATTTCTAATTCACAGACGTACCTGCTGGTTCACGTACCACTTGTCGAGCACTGTTTGTAAGCACACCATCAGACCATTCTCTGGTGTCCATGTCTATATGACCTAGTAACTGGCGGCGAGGCATTGCTTTGGGATTCATGGTATATTGTTTCACTACTTTGCCAACTTTCCCAAGTGCAGCCCTCAACATTCTCCAGAGGGTTGATTTGCCTGCACCGCTTGGGCCTACAATAACTACCCCCATCCTCTGGCGTAGTTGCTCATACAATTCCAAAACTTTCTTGATCTTTACCAAAAAGAAAAAGAAGAAGGATAAAACACACTTAAATGTTTATAGACGTCATCCCTCAAACAAATAAGGAGCAGATAATAAGACATTTTCAAGTTTTCGTTTACCTTTTAAAAACAAAAAGGAACATCAAGTACTGGTTCCTTTCACTTTTGGGTGAACAAGGCACTTGATATTCTGGATTAACTCATCTCACGACCCAAGGAAAAAAGGAACATGTAACCAAATTATGCCATTTAGTCCAGATCAGATTACTGCTCCCTAATTCTGTCCCATGACCAAGCTTAAGAAAAAAGACTGAGGAATATCCACAGCCATTTAGATAATGACATCTGAGAATAGAACCTTGGTCCCGCATCCTGCCTCCCAGGGGACTGGCACAAGTCAAAGCTCTCTGCCAAGTGAAGCCTAGTTGCTATGTGTATAAAATGCTAGCTATTGGCTACAGCCAAGTGTGCCTTGGATGCCTCATTCATCCCAAACCAGAATGAATCTTCAAAGCCAGGACCCCATGTTCCTGTATCCATTTACAATGGGAGAGGCATCCAATAGTGTTGAATGTGCCCTAGTTAACCCTGATCTCTAGGGTGAGAACAGGATACAGTATGATTCCTCTTTTTTTTCTTCCTTTCTTTTCTTTTTTGCAGGGTTTGCTAAGAAGAAGAAGAAGAAGAAGAAGAAGAAGAAGAAGAAGAAGAAGAAGAAGAGTAGTTTGGATTTGATATCCCGCTTTATCACTACCTGAAGGTGTCTCAAAGTGGCTAACATTCTCCTTTCCCTTCCTCCCCCACAACAAACACTCTGTGAGGTGAATGATGCTGAGAGACTTCAAAGAAGTGTGACTGGTCCAAGGTCACCCAGCAGCTGCATGTGGAGGAGCGGAGACGCGAACCCGGTTCCCCAGATTATGAGTCCACCGCTCTTAACCACTACACCACACTGGCTCACACCACATTGACAGAGGGAAACCATAAGAGAAGAAAAATAGCAGAGAGAGAACAAAGACTCCCCCCCCCCATCTGAATTAAAAGAGGACAGTGTAGGAGGGGGAAAGGAAATGACTGATCAGCAAATAAAAGTGAGTGAGTAAAGATACCTAGTAGTTTGAGACCATGAATACAGTTCTGTCCTGGGCTAAGGCAAGTAACTTTTACGTTGCAAACAACGATCACAGGGTTGTTTGCAACATAAAAACACTAACATAACATAAGAGCAAAAAAAAAAGGAGGAATTAACACCCCCCCCCCAAAAGGAAGGAGTCATCTGACCAAGTCTAGAACACAAAATCAGTTCACCTGTTCAGTTTTGCTGAGAAATGTGAGGAGGTAACTAAAACAACTGGATGCTTCTTTCACACAACTAGATAATAAAATCATTGCTTTTAGTGTCTTTAAATTGCATGGAGGGATTTTGTGTCAAGCAATTCAAATCAGATCAAAAACCGTCCTAAATTATTTTGACTCTAATCTTACAGGTTTGCAAGGGTAAGTGCCACAAGAATCAATGAAGCTTATTAAAATGTAACTTAGTAAAATATTTTTACGTTTGATTTTACATATATACATTTTGCATATATTCATTTACATAATCCGCAAACGTATTTCCAATAACTATGGAATTAAGATTTTTTCCCTTTAGTATTTTTATAACCACAACAGATTCACTATAAGTTTCTTAAGACTTTTAGGCAAAGACCAAACTCAAGGTATTCAGTATCAGTTAGGGTTGTAGCTGATACTTACCTGAGTAGATATAATTTCCAAATTGGCCTCCTCAAAGACTTCTCGTAAAGCATTATTTAGCTCTGCATAATCTACATCCTTGAAATCAATACCAGGAAAGACATCTCTGACTAAAGCATCAAACCGTGCACAATCTGCAAATGTAAGCTTTGACATCGTATTGAGTCGCAGTGCTTGGACTACAATATGGCTTTCATTAACTACATGGGAGAAAAGATAAGAGGATACAATTTAATTTCTTCGTGCTTCAAGATGTAAGAGAAACACACTAGCTGGTGTCTAGCATCACAAGATAATGCAATCCCTACAGATGGTGGATTTGTAATGCCTTAAATTTCACGTGGAAATTCAGTGACAAAAGGATAAGAGCTAGATGATATACTGAGTATGAAAATATTCAGCAGTGTGGTGAAGACATTAATTCTTAGGTTTATGCCACAACTCATAAGAAAGCTATGGTCTTTTTAACAATAAGCTCAACAACTCAGAAAAAATAAACTAATTGTTAATGCAAACCCACTGTGCCAAGCATTGTCTACTGTTTGACAGGACGCCAGATTCAACAAACTTCCTAGTTTTTATATTTCCCTATGACTTCAAAAGACATTAGGATTCCTGCAGCCATGTTACATAATACGCTACTGTGAAGCAGCATCCAACTTTGGCTCTTATTTGAAGTAACTAGGTTCCTAATGGAACTAGGAATCAAGAGTACTGTGGGTATTACCAGCGGTCATTCATACTCCGTGTGAATCTGGCCCCAGCTCTTCCAATGACTGTGGGTCAGTTGCAGGATTCTAATTGTGGGGGGGAAAGATTTTACATCTGCTGACAAATAGATTCCCACAAAAACAGAATGCTTGAATTTGAGAAGTCATATAAAGATATAAAGAAAGACAACGTCCAAGTTTTACCTGTCTCTTTCATTCCATTTTTTTTCAGCTGTCGAAGAAGGTTCCCACACCCCCTCAGAACAGTCTTCAGTGCTCGCAAGCCCCAATCATAATGCTGCTGAGGTGTCAAGAGTTCCCTGATTTTTTAAAAAAAAACAGTCATATTTTAATGCTTTCTCCATGTACAATCATTGATCTACTTCCCTTTAGTACTTGAGAAGAAATCAAAAGCTTTAATAGAGTAACGAAGAGATGCAGAACCAGGGGCTAAGTTAGAAACCAACATTAAACCATGGTTAGTTCAGCTTAACTCCACTGTCAGAGGTGGTATGCTTCTATTATTCCTGTATTGCAGGAGGTTGGACTAGATGAACTCAGGATCCCACTCAACAATTCCATGATTCTATGATTCTGAATGCCAGTTGCTAGAAACCACAGAAGGGGAAGAGTGCTGTTGTGCTCAGATGCTGGTAAGGGCATCCCATAGGTATCTGACTGCACACTGTGAGAACCAGACATTGGATCAGATAGGCCAATGGCCAGGCTCACTAACTGCAGTTCATCTGAAACCATAGTTTGAAACTGGATTATGAATCTCAGCTTGCATTAACTATGGTATATTATTATGTTAAAGCACATAATAATCATAATTTGCTGTGTCACTCTGTGCCTTCTGCCTCAATGGCTACAGAGATTAAAGGGAAGAGCAGCTGGAACACAAAACTAATAGCGTAGCTAAGAGACTTTCACCAGCACTTTCACAAAAAATTATCTCTAATCTCTCTACCCAGCAGTTGGCTCCTTTCTCTGTCCATACCCCTCATTAACAAGAGTCTCCAATCCAATTGCCAGTTATAATTATTACAATAACTTTATAATAGGGGTGGGGAGCCTTTTTGGCTTGTGGGACCAGATTCTTATCTCCCCCCACTGTATGGGTCAACTTTGACAGGTGGTTGAGCCAGCCAATCATCCTAATGACAACAGGTGATTGATTGACAGTTGGGTGGACTGCCCCCCCTTTCAAAGTTGGTCAGCAAGGGTGGGGAAGATAGTTACAGAGCAGGATATAACCTCATTCATCCCCTGATGGGACGCGGGTGTCGCTGTGGGTTAAACCACAGAGCCTAGGACTTGCCGATCAGAAGGTTGGCGGTTCAAATCCCCGCAACGGGGTGAGCTCCCGTTGCTCTGTCCCTGCTCCTGCCAACCTAGCAGTTGAAAAGCACGAAGTGCAAGTAGATAAATAGGTACCACTCTGGCGGGAGGGTAAACGGCGTTTCCGTGTGCTGCTCTGGTTCGCCAGAAGCGGCTTAGTCATGCTGGCCACATGACCCAGAAGCTGTACGCCAGCTCCCTCAGCCAATAAAGCGAGATGAGCACTGCAACCCCAGAGTCGACCACGACTGGACCTAATGGTCAGGGGTCCCTTTACCTTTACCTATCCCCTGATGGGTGTGGAGTTGAGCTATGTGGAGGAGTTCCCTGAATGGAACTGGTATCAGCAGCAAACCTAGCAGGATTTAACACCACCACATCAGTCAATGAGCAGGGAACTACCACATGCAGCTCAACTGAGCTGATCTCACCTATCAGCTGACATCAAGGTGACATCAGTTAATTGACAGGTAGGTGTGGTTTCAAAAGGACGGCCTCCTGAGCCAAACAGGAGCCTCTGACAGAGGTCCCCCACCTCTGCCCTATAAAGTTAGTCAGTATTGCTATGCTTGTATTGGGGAAGGAGATGTAAGTCAGTAACTCCCCTAAAGCCAGTCAGGAAATTGATGCATGGGCTAGCATTGGAACCTGGGTCTTCCAGCTCATAGCACCTACCCTTAATGAATATGCTACACTAGATCAAAAGAAGAACACAAGAATGCTTCACAGCCATGACTCCCTCTACGATTTTTAGTATTCAGGAATAGCAAAGTACCATATGAGCTGATATTATTAAAGAATTAGCATGCATCCCAAAGAGCCAAAGTTTATATTTCCTAAATGGACTGCCTGGAGATAGAATAAAACACCTACCTTGCTAAATTAAAAATATCCACTAATTTTCTTCCCAGAGTTTTTGCATCTTTGAAACCTTCTGAATATAAAATAACTTCTGCAATGAGTTCATTATCAGGCCGAGTCATAGCAACGGGCCTAAAAAGTTGTTTGAGATTGTCGGGCAATTTTTGTCTGCCTCCATAGCCCTTTCCAGCAGGATTCATTGTGATAAAAATTCCAGAGTTGTGATCCATTTCAACCTGACATTTAAAAAATACATTCATGAGGGTCTTATGAAACAATTGTATATCTAATGACTATTTGGCAAAGTGACCATTTCCCCATGTATTCTCATTCCCCATTTGCCAGAAATGGCAAGAAACAGCTCTACCCTTAAGCTATTTCTTCATATCTTCTATTGAAGCACCAGTACCAGCCACTGACCCAAACAGCACATTGTACTAAAGAGGAAGTTGCTCTAATCCACTGGTGCAAAACAAATACATTTTAGACATTTATCTAGTTTTTATGTTCTTTCTCTTTATGAGACTCTTCTAAAGATAATTGTTGACACAAACAAGCTGAAAATTTGAATTACTAAGATCCTTTGAATTATACTAGTTTACAGTTAGGACAATTCTTTGACCTTTACAGTTTTTCTCATGCAAAAAAAAAAAAAGGTTTCATAAGAAATTTAGAAGAAAGAAAAAAGTAAATGGGCTCCAAGGATGATTCTTTCACTCATTAAGATCCTACAGATTAGAGAACATCGCCAAACTCGGCCCTCTAGATGTTTTGGGACTACAACTCCCATCATCCCTAGCTAACAGGACCAGTGGTCAGGGATGATGGGAATTGTAGTCCCAAAACATTTGGAGGGCTGAGTTTGGGGGTGCCTGGATTAAAGTGCCACTGCAAGAGTACAGGAACGGACAAGTTACATAACTCAAAATAAAGAAAATGGCAGAACTGTTGTAAAAGAGGATAAGATACCATACTTTACCTCCTTTCCAAGTAACTCACACACAGGTTGGTGTTTCTTTAAAGCATGTTGAATTGTCTGGATCTGCATAGATACGGCAGACAGAACAGCTTCCTCCAGCCGGTTGAACTCATCAAAACAGCCCCAGGCTCCACATTTCACTAAACCAACAAATATTCGCCCCATAGATTTCACATCAATGCCCTTGAAATAAGAATGTTAGTTAAGATATGGAACCTTCAGTATTCAATTTCCTATTTGAAAAGTTTTAATAAATGTATTGAAGGGGAGAGTAATGGTATTTGAAAAATACATTAGGGCCTATTCAGACATTGCTTCCCTCTCCCACTCCTCATGCATGGGGGGACTAGTTTGCACACAGGTCTTAGTTTTGCATACTTCCTACTCCACTCCTGTTACTAGAAGATAGCACACAAACTAGGAGATTCTGCCTTAATTTAAACATTGGCTCTGTGTTTCTCTTTCACATGCTTACAAGGAATCAGAGATGGCACTCTGCAAAAGGAGCAAAAGGAAACATGAGAGCCCAAGACCCACTCTTGATTTTGTCACACGCAGAGGTCTGCGGCAGTGGCAAATACTGTCTGAACACTGTTATATTTATTAATACAGTAGCATTATAAATTATTGTTAATTCGGGATAATTTTACTTTGCTTTTCACAACCTGACTTCAAAAGGGACTTGCAAAAATACAGCATTAAAAATAAAGCAGCAGTAGTTTATAAAGGCCAAAACCAGGACTTTGAATTGAATATGCTGCCTTACCTCATCACAATTAAAAACTAAAACTTGTCTTCCAAGCAGTCCTCCCAGAGCCTTTACAGATTCTGTCTTGCCAGTTCCTGCTGGACCATAAGGATTCCCTCCGAGGCCCATCTTCATAGCTTGGGTAAGCGTGAGGTAACACTTATCAGTTAATGGCGTGTAAACAAGCTTTGGCAAATTACCCTAATGACATAAAGAAACATATCTTATCACCCAGCACAATAAGATCAAATTTAGAGTTTGGATTTGATATCCTGCTTTATCACTCCCCTTCAGGAGTCTCAAAGCGGCTAACATTCTCCTTTCCCTTCCTCCCCCACAACAAACACTCTGTGAGGTGAGTGGGGCTGAGAGACTTCAGAGAAGTGTGACTGGCCCAAGGTCACCCAGCAGCTGCATGTGGAGGAGCGGGGAAGCAAACCCGGTTCACCAGATTACGAGTCCACCGCTCTTAACCACTACACCACACTGGCTCTTACAATCCTAGCTCAAACGTACAGATGTAAACTAGACAACAGAACAGCAAACTCCAAATAAGTAATAATCTATGCTTGTCAAATATGAGGGAAACCATGCAAATGTGCATAAATCTATATTTCTTGAAGTCGCCCACAAATCTGTTAGCTTGCCATGGAAGGAAGGAAACACACCTTATGTATGCCATATGGCCGGACAGTGCATGATTTAAAAAAGCTAAACAAAAATGGCTATTACAGTTGATGGGGACCATGTTATCAAGAGCAAACACAAATGAAAATAATTATCCATTCATTCTGGGATACAGGAGTCAAGAAGTGTTTCAAGCACTTCAGCTAGTGAGCAAGGATGACTATAGTTTTTGCTCCCCTTAAATAATATGGAATGTGCTATGAAGGAGGGATGGGGAAAGCAGTAGTATTTCTGAATGCAAGAAGAATGCATGATTAGGAGATCCCTGCAATAAATTTTGAAACTGAAATGAGAACAGTACCTGATACTCATAAGTGTACTGGAGTTCAGCATCCACCATTTGAATGTAGCATCTTTGATTCTTTAGATAAAACCTGAGTTGCTTCTTCCAGGCCCAGTCATCATTGCTCTGCACCTGGGCTTCATTTAGCTGCCGCACAGTATCAATGTTATGAATAACATCAAGAATAAGAGCTTTAAGCTTCAGCTCAAGGATCCCAGATTCTGAAGATAAATAATATTATTTCTAGGAGACCATTAAGCAGACCATTAAAAGTTTAAAAGCAATTATATTAGCCTCTTAATTATCTTGCTTTATCCAGTCATTAGCTTCTCGTTTACTCTTACAAATGAAATGTAACAGAAGGGGGGGAATTTAACAATCTCACGCATTGTATACAATGTAATGATTTAACATAAGATGTGATTTTTTAAGGATTTGAATTTAGAAGAGCAAGCAGCTTGCCAAGTGGCTTGTCTTACAGTATTAATTTTTAATAATTTTATTATTTATACCTCGACCATCTGGCTGGGTTTTCCCAGCTACTCTTATGGTATACATTAAATGGTTTACATTACAGTTAGCATTGGAACGTCTAATTCAAATGGATTATTAGAGGATCAAACCTCTCACCCAGCAGATGCCCGGAAGTCATATCCATTATTTTTAACCTAAAATTATTGGTTGTGATAAACGGATGAGATAGTAGTACACCTCTGAACTGAGAACTACCACCCCATCACCAACTTTCCCTTTTAGGACAAAATACTTCCCTTGGGGAAGCGTAAGTACCACCTGAGGACACCTTACATGAACAAGGAATCCTACATCCCGTGACCTGGACTTTGAAGTCAGCAGAGGGGGTCTTTCTGGGTGTTCTAGGCGAATCAAAATGTTAGGATGTGCTGAACTGCGATGGTTTCATAGTTCACTGATGATATTTGGCAATTCATTAATAATGTTAATTGTTCAATTGTAATTTCTCTCTCTAATATATTGTTTTATACTATTTTGGAAGCCACTGTGATACCTTTGCAATATAGAGCAGTCAAAATGCAATACAACACATTAATCACATACAAAACAGTTCTGGATTACAGTCCAAATGGGTAAAGGTAAAGGTAAAGGTACCCCTGCCCGTAGGGGCCAGTCGTGTCCGACTCTGGGGTTGTGCGCCCATCTCGCTTAAGAGGCCGGGGGCCAGCGCTGTCCGGAGACACTTCCGGGTCACGTGGCCAGCGTGACGAAGCTGCTCTGGCGAACCTGCACCAACGCAGCACACAGAAACGCCGTTTACCTTTCCGCTATAAAGCGGTACCTATTTATCTACTTGCACTTAAGGGTGCTTTCGAACTGCTAGGTGGGCAGGAGCTGGGACCGAACAACGGGAGCTCACCCCGCCGCGGGGATTCGAAAATGGGTACAACCATACAAAATTACAGCCGTCATTCCGATTGTACAATTAGGGGGATAAAATTATTAATATAATTAGTAACAGCAAGTGTGCTTCAGTTATGAGAAAATAATTTCAAGCCTGAGGGAAAAAGCCATTGCAATCCTCTTTCATACCTGTATTGCCTGAATCTTCTGTATTAGTGTCTATGCTGGTGTAATGCTCCAATTTAGCCATCAGTTCTAATTCTAACTGTTGCAAATTACCTTCTTTGATTGCACATTCAACATCTTCTGTGAACTGAATTTGTTCAGCTAAACAAATAATCTATTGGGAAAACAATATTCATAAGCAAGAATGGATTTCTATGTATTCAGTGATAGATGCTTCAACAAATCTTACCACATTATTCAGTGTTAAGCAAACTGCAAATCCACACTACTCCTCTGCTAAAACATACTAATAAGCAAAGAGCTCTTCAAGTAGCTGGTTAACAATCTAATGTATGTTTTTTTTAAGAAGCAAATTGCATTGAGTTCAATGGGGCTTAGTTCCAGCTAAAGGGGACTAAGTCATTTTTTTAAAATGTATGGAAATAAAGGGTTGTGTTTATTTGTTTGAAGACAGTAATAATCTGGAGGTTCAAAGAACAGATTGAGCTGCTATGCAACAGCTACAGGCTACAGGCACCATAAGTGACAGGTAAGAGTCACCCATCACTCAGCCTGGAGTAGAGTGACTCAAACAGGCAGCTCTTGGAGCTCACTGCACCATTCACAGAAGCACTGGGAGTTGTTTGCAAAAACCAGGAGACTTCAATCCTGCCTGGGTTCTGGGAACAGAAAGTAGCAATGCAGTAAGTTTATGGTCTTGCCCTTAACTTTTAGGTTTCCATTAAATATTATTTAAAGCCGGTCCAGATGATGCTTCAGTTACTATTGTGCTTCTTCAAAATACAGTGTTCCAACAAACAAACAAAGGTGTTCCCACCTTTACCAGTACCAAAACTGTGCCTGACCTTTAAAGATAAATGAATAAAATCCAATACAACTATCCGCCTGTTAGCTTTAATTCAAAGTGCACAAAAATATTATTTCTTGTCAAGTCAGATATTCCTCCAAATACAGTCTCTCCTTAAACAATTTTAATAACTACCATATTGCAAAAGATGGAAGAAGAACTACCTGTGAGGGGAAAAGTGATGGATCAATTGAACCCTGAGTTCTTTTCCCAGCAGTTACGCAGTCACACAGTAACTGTTTCAATGTTTCTTTCATCACTGAAGAAAGTTTGTTTAGCCACACCTGGCAAATAACATAAAAGGAAACATCACAAATCACACTTACTTCTCCCAGCTTGTGTTATTATTATGTTTGGAGTCTACTTTCTTACCTCAACATCATTTGATAGGAGGATTTTATTTTTTAAAGGTACAAGTTCGCCTTCTAAAGATTTCATTGCAAGAATGTTTTTAAAGTCCTCATCAAAGCTCACACTGTGAATTCCTGTTAATTAACAGCATAATATTCAATTAATGAAGTATAATCTACTCCATGTTATTAGATTACAATAAAGCTTTTATACTACAGTACTGTGTTTCATAAGAGAGGATTCAGTGTCTAAATAAATGTGTTCGTAATTAATGACATAATTTTATTAAAAGGTTCATCATTGTTATATGCATGCATGCATGCATAAATGACAAGACAATTATTATTTTTTAAAAGCAAGACTTCTGAAGAAAGATTTTCATCAGCCTTCTGTGGCTCAGGTGTTATACTTGAAGTATTTTCCAATTTTTCCATATCAACTGCTAAAAAGGAACTTTTTATTATTATTATTTGAAAGTGAAGATGATTGTAACTAAAGGTGCTTTGAAGGCTTCTATTGCCAGGAAACGAAGAATTGACTGCCTGCTGTTCCTAGAGATATGCAGGTTTGTAAACAACATTGTTTTATGCATGAATTGCTTCTCGTGTGGCATCCTGAAGCAACAAAATGACTCAACTTACCAGCAAAAAGCTTCTTCAGGTGAGACTGAATAACTAAAGGATTGGTAGACTGTCCCAAGATTTCTAGAAGATCATCGTCCCCAATAAAATAGAATCTAGGAAATGCAGAGCGCTTTTCCTGTTTCAAAATAGATGAATTCATCCTGATTTTAATGCTAATATCATATTCCTCACTTTCTTACAAATGAAAATAGGCATAGCTCTGTACTTTTAACTTTGCTATCCGTGCACCAAGGTATACTGGCCAAACAGCCCACCCATTCTTATAGATTGCTGCAAGCACCTTTCTGCTTGTTATATGCTGCATTTATTTGATATGGCAATTGCCTCTCCTACACTGAGAGGAATTTGTGTAAATAAAATACCCAAAACAATTTATTTTTAAATAATATATATCTAATAGAACCAGAGGCCATTCCGTGCTGCCTGCTTTTCTGCATGTCCCCCTGCCCCCGACATCCACCAGCCTTGCTCAATCCTTACTGGGCTGTTTGGGTCTTTCGCTTTTGTTTTTTGCCCTTTTAGGTTGCTTCTATTTTTCCCTACTTCCACAATCCTTGGGATGCACAAACACATTCTTTCTTGTTTCTCAGTGACCCTATTCTGACTCCATCTATGTCAGCTCACTATTAGATTAGAAATGTTTACCTCCAAGAATTCATTTAAGGATTTCTGACATCTCTGAAGCTGGTCAAGAATAGTGATCAAGGCATTTCTTATTCCTGCTCGAGCATTCAAGGATGTTATGCGGTTGTCAAGCTTGATATCTAACAATATTGATCTTTTAAAAGAACGGGGGGGGGGGGGAGGGAGTAAAATATGTCATTGTAATGTGAAAGGTCATAGATTAATTCCTAAATTATTACTGCAGTTGCATCCATGTAATAAAACTATTAATTCTGTTCCTGAGTATGAAAACGCATGAGATTAAAATAAGCTTTGCATACTTTTTTGCATTGTTTCATTCTGAAGAATGTTTTGAGGTATTTGGATTGAAAGACATTGTGCAGCATAAAACTGACCTGAAGTCTTCATCGACTCTGTTGAAGCGGGCTTGCTCACGAGGTAAAGCTCCACGCCCAAAAATGGGTTCCAGATAGACCCACTTCCTCTGAATTTGATTTAAATTTTGAAGATACTCATCCAGCTCAGCAAGTTTCTTCTCCCAAACAAAAACTTTATCTTGAAAACCTTTGTAATATGGAGAGTCCTTGAGTGACTGGAGGAGGCAACGATTGTCACCAACCTGGTTGACAATGTCTTTCCAGTCCTTAATCAATTTAATCATCCGGCTCTGGCTGTCTTCATAATCTGTCAATGAAAAGACAGCTCCAATTCCCCACAGCTCAAGCTCACGCAGGGCTTCTCGGATCGTGACTTCGCCATGAGCCCGACTGTTCAAATCCTGTTTTCAGACACAAATCACATTCAAGCAAATGTTTTGACTCTCAATTCTACTACAGCCAAACTTAAAACAAATAGAGATTCAGACAAATGACAAGTCATGAAATATAATTTGTTCATCAATACAAGATTATCTTTTCAAAATCAAACACTATGGAACTATCTACATGTGAATGATGATTTAAGGAACTAAATATAAGGTTCTATGACAAACGCCACCTTTTCATTCACACAACAGCCACTCCCATGAATCTTATGGAAACCACAATGTGGCTCTGAATACCAGTTGCTGAGAATCACAGATGAGCAGAATGCTGCTGCGCTGAAATCCTGCTTGCATGCTTCCTGCAGGCATCTAAACTAGATGGGCCACTAGCCTGATCCAGCAGGATCTTCTTATGTTCACACCGTGAGCCTCCTGTAACAATCTGGGAGAAACACGCTCCTCCACTTCTGTTCTATGCAGCCTAGGACCCACGTACCTACGGGACCTCCTCTCCTGTTATGCCCTGCGGAAGCCTTAAGGTCCACAAATGACATCACTTCGGAGGTCCCAAGTCGCAAGGTGGTTAGATTGGTCTCAACTAGGGCCAGGGCCTTTTCAGTACTGGCCCCGACTTGGTGGAATGCTCTGTCACAAGAGACTAGGGCCCTGCGGGACTTGACATGTTTCCGCAGGGCCTGCAAGACAGAGCTGTTCCGCCTGGCCTTTGGTTTGGACTCAGTCTGACCCTTATGTTTCTGATCTATGGGCTATTATTAAAATGAGGCTGCATTTTAAATTGTATTTTTAACCTGTATTTTAAATTGTTTTTTCCCCTATTATGTTTTTATTGTAATTTTACTGGTGTTAGCCGCCCTGAGCCCAGCTCTGGCCGGGGA
The DNA here is from genome assembly GCF_964188315.1 of Podarcis muralis. NCBI lineage: Eukaryota > Metazoa > Chordata > Lepidosauria > Squamata > Lacertidae > Podarcis > Podarcis muralis. The sequence continues at coordinate 21,284,719 of NC_135658.1, read as the reverse complement.
GGGCGGGGAATAATAATAATAATAATAATAATAATAATAATAATAATAATAATAATAATTCTATCACTCTCCTTCCACTAACTTAGGTGTCAGGAAATGATCTAAAGGAATCTGAAACCTGCTGCTCATTCTCCAGGCAGCAGTCACTCACACACTCACACAACTAGAAAAACAGTGCCACAAAATAGGAGTGTGTGTGTACACACACACACACACCTGATCCAGGCAAAAGACAGGAAATTGCTGAGCTAGATGGACCAATGGCCTGACTTTGGATGGCTATTTGTCATAGGTGTTTTGGTTGCGATTCCTGCATTGCAAGGGGTTTGAACTAAATGATGCTCGGGATCCATTCCATCTCTACAATTCTAAGATTCTATGATCCAGAGGTAAAGGTTAAGGACCCCTGGATGGTTAAGTCCAGTCAAAGGCGACTATGGGGTTGCGGCACTCATCTCACTTTCAGGCCGAGGGAGCCAACGTTTGTCCACAGACAGCTTTCTAGGTCATAATAATAATAATAATAATTTATTACTTATACCCCGCCCATCTGGCTGAGTTTCCCCAGCCACTCTGGGCGGCTCCTAATCAAGTTAAAAACAGTACAGGTCATGTGGCTGTTTACCTCCCTGCTGCAGCAGTACCAATTTATCTACTTGCACTGGTGTGCTTTTGAACTGCTAGGTTGGCAGGAGCTGGGACAGAGCAACGGGAGCTCACCCTGTTGTAGGGATTCAAACCGCTGACCTTCTGACCGGCAAGGCCAAGAGGCTCAGTGGTTTAGACTACAGCGCCACCTGCGTACCTCTGATCCAGAGAGTGACCCCGAGAATGAACTGTTTCCCAGCTTTGGACACTAGAGGGCAACCTTGATCCACATGCCCTCCATTCAGCACCACAGAAGAACGGAAACTACAAAAATGTTTCAATAGCTCCAGGTAATTTTCTGCTTCACAGTACAACTTTGAAAAGTAATTCTTGCCTTCAGTTCAGCTGCTTTTTCCACGATGACATCAGCCACTTTTAGAAGGTCTCCAAACACCAAGTTCTCTAGACTAGTACCCTTGGGAAGACCAAGAATACGAAAGAGGTCCAGCCAATGATCTGGCGACAGATGTTCTCCTCTAACGTATTTCAAGACAGGAAGTGTCATCTTTGGCAATAAATAAATAAATGTATATGTATGAGTCTTCCTCATTTTAGTATATCCTTGTTACATTCAGACACATAACTAGATTATTCTTCTGAATACGTAACAGTTATATGCATGCAAAGTATTATTAAAATCTAGAAGGAAGCTCAAGATTTATCTAACTTTCTACATGACAGAACAATTCCTTATCTTCCTGGGCTCCTTTTGCGAGAAAGGGTTGGTTAAAAATTAATTAATTAATATGAGATGCCTTCTTCTTGCACAACTATTGAATTTAACCCTCCATAAACACATATACATTTATATATAAAAACACCTCTCATAAATTTTGTACAAAGTATTCCAATCCATCCTTTTTACTTTCTTCCCCTTTTAAATTCAGCACCTTACTTTGTATGTGTCAACCTCTTTCTGCAACTTCACAGTCATTATAGTGTGTTCCTCAATCTTTCTCAGCTTGTCATGCCAGTTCAGTAAGAATTCTTCAAACAAGTAGGTCTTGCTTCTGCAATGGAACACATGTCAAACAAAGTTCACAATGGGTCAACTACTGTTATAACCAAGGAATGCCAGCAGTTCGAGAAAAAGACAGACCTGAATGTAATCCAGTCTTCATTGGCTTTTTCTTGAAAACCTTCATGGAATTGCTCATATAATGCCCAAATTTCTGCACAGCTCTCAATGTCTCTGCGTATTTCATCAGCTAAAGAGAAATCAGGCTCTTCTAACTCAAAGTGACAGCAGTCATTGCTGATGGAAAAGAACATGGCAATGTTAAAATTGTATCCCAGATAAAATTTTACATTCCCCTCTACCCTTAAAGAGCTCAGACTGGGCTAAATGGGGCTTCTGTCCACATGGCTTTAGCAATGCTGAAATATCAGCTGCTCTCAAACCATTAACTGGGCCATTTTATTTTTATTACATAACTAAAGTTCTCTAGGCAGCAATAGTACCCTGGCCAGGTGAACTATATAAGGTTCTGCTAATGTGGATGTTTGCATTGACAAGATATCTTTTACACAAAGCTAAAGAAAATTCAGGACCTTTCCATTCCAAAATGATCATAATTACCACATATATTGCCTTGCTATTTAAGCATTATAAGACACAGAATTGACAATTTCAGGAAATGACACTTTATACATGGTTATATTTTGCTCATTATTGTCTAACTTGCTTTCAAAAATTGTATTTACAAGACTTTATTATTTAATTTATTATTTGTTTATATTTATCAAAACCTTCATCCGTAGATCTCAGGATGGTTCACAACATAAAAATACAAGATAACACAAAATACATAATAACAAATACAAATCACTAACCCCACCACCCCCTCACCTGTCCTAGACACCACTTCTAGGGTAATATTTATATTCATGCATATGGAGAAATAAACATACATTAACTTTTGTTTTGTGTTCTCAAGTTCATCAAACTCAATTTTCTTTTCCTTTATGGTCTCAGCACTCTTCTGAAGCAAATCATGATGACCTGTTTCGATTACGTCATCCTTGGGTTTTAACTGGTCCCAGCGAGCTTTAAACTTCTCCAGCTCTTGAAAGTATGTATGAATACGTGACATCACGTTACTTTTCATCACTTCAATCTAAAGAACAAAGAGTGAGGTTTAAAATGAAAATCTTACTACTTTCCTTGGAAAGCTTATACTAAAAGCAGACAGATGCTATCAGTCTGCCTAATAGTGCATTACAGACATATTAGAGTAGCTATTATTCAAACTAGCACTGCCGTATTTTATATTTCATAGAAAAGGAATTATGTAGATACACTTGTCACAGAGCCAACTCACGACAGTAAAATGTGGATTTGGTGGCAAAATCACATTTGGTGCTGTGCAGTGGGTCACGTGGTACTCAAAGAACATGTTATTGAAGCATCTGTGTTCACAGCTATAGGCTTTTATTAATAATATTTTTAGATTGTCTGATGTAAAGTCAACCTCTGGACATATTTTTCTGCCATGTAAAAAAAACAGGGGGGTCCCAAACAACATTCCCTCCCCACTTCCTCTATTCAGCTGTCCTTGCTCCAAAATCCTGTTGCAAAACGTGTTGAGCAGTCCAGAACACTCTACAGTGGTACATTGGTTGTGGAATGGCTTGGCTCCCAAACGCCGCAAACCCAAAAGTAAGTGTTCTGGTTTGCGAACGTTTTTTGGAAGCCGAACATCCGATGCAGTTTCTGTGGCTTCCAATTGGCTGCAGGAGCTTCCTGCACTCAATCAGAAGCCATGCCTTGGTTTTCGAACAGTTCCAGGAGTCAAACAGACCAGCGGCGTAGCGTGGGTTGTCAGCACCCGGGGCAGGGCAAGTAATTTACGCCCCCTAACCCGTGGATTTGCGCCCCTTAACCTGAGGATTTGCGCCCCCTAACCCGTGGATTTGCCCTAACCCCAGATGTTGTGCCCGGTGCAGCCGGCACCCCCTGCACCCCCCACGCTACGCCACTGAAACAGACTCCCGGAATAGATTATGTTTGACAACTAAGATACCACAGTACTGGCAAAAGCATTATGGCCCTCTAAACCAAAGTTACACTGTCAGAGGGGTCGGGAACTGAAGGCCTGAGGACCAAATACAGACCTCCAGGCCTCTCTATCTGGCCCCTGCAACTCTCTCTACAGCTCTGCTTCACATGCAGAGCACTTTTGCCTGGCTTGAACGTGTCCTTGAATGTTATACCAGTTGCTGGGAATCACAGATTGGAAAAACGTTGTGCCCAGTTTGCCGGCTTCCCACAGGCATCTGGTTGGCTACTGTGGAAACAGGATGCTAGACTAGATCATAGCTGCCAACTTTTCCCTTTTCTTATGAGGAATCCTATTCGGAATAAGGGAATTTCCCTTTAAAAAAGGGGAACGTTGACAGCTATGGACTAGATGGGCCGCTGGCCTGATCCAGCAGGCTATTCTGTTAACAACTCTTGCTTGATGAAGACTAGGGGGGCGGTGCAGGAAATAGTCTAATGTACACAGGTAAAATTTACACGTGTTGCTCTCCCCACTTTTGCCTCCAATCCCTGCCCACTATTGGCATGTGGCCCCCAGAAAGTTGCCCCCAAGGAAATAATGCCCTCAAGCTGAAAAACATTCCCATCCCTACAGAATCACCTGACAGAATCAAAAGAGGTTCATGCACAACTGAAAAAAGTAAGTCAAAGGGGGGAACGTTTACAATTCACTCCAAATTACCTGCTCTCTTATCATAAGCTGATGACTTTCCATCATTAATTCAAATTTATCCCACGTAGCTCTCAGGTTGCCAATTGTTTCAATGCCCCCACCAGCCACAGTTCGCAGAAGTTTGTTTTTACCTTCTGCTTCTTGAAAGAGACGGAAGATCTAAACAAAGAGGGTTTTTTAATGAGTAAAATTGTCAACGCCAACGTATTTGTTTATGCCTGTAAATGCTACAACATTAACCTTTGTTTTAGATTTATTCAAACTGCAATAAACTGCCCCCAACAGTTTTCCAAGTTTCTTTAGTTTTCTTTATATTGAGCAAGACTTTGGGTACAATTGTCATTCAGACACAGATATGGCAGCTTAAGTCTCTCACTCTGGCTGAACAGGGCATCAGTTAGCTGATCCTGGTGGATCTCAGGTCAGTGTAGGTCCTGAAAAGGCGAAGGCTCCAGGTGAGTGATGGGAAAGGGACAGGAATGGGGGGGGTGCCTTATACTAGGTGCTAAACCAATTCGCCCCTTCATGGATTACTGCCTTGCCGTGGCGAAGGGGCTTGAATAACTCAGAGAAGCTATGAACTATGCCGAGCAGGGCACCCAAGATGGACAGGTCATAGTGGAGAGTTTTGACCAAACGTGATCCACCTGGAGCAGGAACCGGCAAGCCACTCCAGTATCCCTGCCAAGAAAACTCCATGGACAAAGACAACAGGCATATAAAAGTTATGACGCTGGAAGATGAGCCCCTCAGGTCGGAAGGCGTCCAACAAGCTACCAGCATGAGTTTGACCAAACTGCGGGAGGCAGTGGAAGACAGGAGTGCCTGGCGTGCTCTGGTCCATGGGGTCACGAAGAGTCGGACACGACTAAACAATAACAAAACCAATTCAGCTTGGTAACATGATCTGGCAAGCTGGCATAAGTTCCACCAGCAAAAAGGGTGCTGTTAAGTCAAACCACACAATGAAATCAATGGAGTGGCCCTCATAAAACAGGCCCAGGCTCACCCAGCAGTCCCACTCCCCACACAAATGGCACTGCGAAAACACCACTCTTTTTAAACCACAAACAAGCACAGAAAAAAACTCTCAGCATGAAGGCAGAAGTAAAAACTGGTAGGGGCTGGCTAGGTGACAGCAGAAATCTCTTATTCAACTTAAATCCTACATGCAAGCACTAGATGGCGCTCACCCCACCTGAGATACTCATTCACTCAAAGGACAATAGACCTGTAATCACATCCCATATCCCCTACTGGGCCAGGCACCTCCATTTGGTCAGGGAACAAGAGCCTGATGTTTGCGTCCTTGACCAAGCAGAGCATGGAGAACTGTACAGGGATATGAAAGACAGCTCTCCCATTCACCATAACCACTTGGCATGTTGAACACTCATATGCAATACCAGGAGAGGGTCTGCTGTATTCTACAATGACCCCCTCTGTGCAGGGGAGACTTGGTAGTACAGAAAAAAATTACCTCTTCTTTTTTGTCTTTTAGGTTTTTATATTTTAAATTATCTTCTGTTATTTCATCTACAGTTTGGGGCCTTGCTATCAAGGTTTTCATGGCATCATTGAGAAATGAAGAAATATCATGTAGATGACCTAAACAAAGGAAAATAGAAAACGAAAGTTTTGGTTTAACACAACACAAATGGTACAGCAGGGGAAAGTCTTTTCTTTCTTTCCTCCCACAAGGAAAACAGCATAAGCAACCGGACAAAAGCATCGTACTGGATTTTAACAGTTTTTAAAAATTGGGGCTGTAACTAGACATAATGCACAGCCCTTAATAACAGTACAACCCAAAACAGTTTAATTGGTGAAATATCACTTAAGAATGCTTAGTCCCACTGCAGTTAATATTACTTACTGATTAGCAAAAGATGGATGTGAGATAAGACTGTTTAATATACAAAATCATCGCTCTTATTATGAAAGGTTATTATGGATGATGCAGCCAAGTGCACAAATGTTACTTTTCAAAAGCCAGGCCAGCACGCCCACCAGAGTCACTATATGTCACAACATATCTGATAACTAAAATAATGCTATGCAAGGTAACTGTTTTTCACAGAGGGAGCAGGAGTGAACAATTTATTGCTATTTTCTAAAACTTTAGCAAGAACGTTTCTCTCTTTTGAGCATTACCTTGTATGGACTTTCTCAAAGACATCACGAGAACATCATACAACTTCTGGATAAGATCATCAATCATAGACTTCACAGGGTTGCAATTCACTATTATGCAATCGACCTTCATAGTGCTTCAAGAATGAAGACAACCAATGATATAATAATATAGATTACAGAGTTTAAAATAAACTTTAAACTGTACAGATTTGAAATATGGTCCATTTGTAACAACAAACCATGGACTGTCATTATAAGCATGAGCCTGAACAAACCTTTGACTCTTCTCCCACACCTCCACCATCTCTTTCACATTCAAGAAGAGATTACTGAAAGCTTCTCGCATTGCTTATGAATAAATATGGTTTAATAGCTTGGTTTATTAATTAACCACAATTAGAAGAAACTAAAGTCTCTCATATTTGACTATAACAAGAAACTAGTTTATTTGAAAGCTCTTCTCATGCATGAGGGCAAAGGAGTGCAGAACATGCAAATTCAAATTCAGGGGAATGAGTGCTGATAACATTCATGTGGATCCCCAAGTTGTTCAGCTTTTTGGGACACCAGAAGGCTGCCCCACATTGCTCTACATCAGACACTCCAATCATTCCAATTATGGTTTAACTCTCTTTAGAGAGGTTTTGACTAGACTGACCTGGCATTAGCTTCTCTGATTTTCAATTTATCATGAGACTCAGTTCAAGATTCTGGTTTTAATCACTATAGCCCTAAACATCCTGTGACTAAATTATCTCAATAAGTATTTCCCTGCATGAGTATGCCTAATAACTTTGATCTGTTCCATGTCCACTCACGCTATAAATTACCCCAAATGAGATTCCTCCACCTCCCAGTTTCCACTGACAGATTATTCAGGCATAAAATGAATTTGCTCATACAGTCCATGCTATCAAAACTAACACATGCAGGAACTTATTACTCATTTATAGTTCTTCCAGGGTACAATACCTTGGAAGGCGCTCCACTTCTTTTCCTCGCACTTTTAAAGCTTTGAAATTTTTTTCCCAGTCCTGTTCATTGAAAAGATGATTCTCCACCAGAGCTTCCATATCGACTTGTCCAATTATAACCCACTCCTTTGCCGTAGCATCCATATTTTTATAACAGAGAAGATGAAAGGTCCTTTGTGTAAGATACTCAACATATTTTTAAAAACAAAATGCTAATTTTCTAAACAGGCAAACAAAGCATGACTCAAATGACTCTGATGAAGTCGGTTCTTACCTAGAATCATAGAATCATAGAGTTGGAATAGACCACAAGGGCCATCGAGTCCAACCCCCTGCCAAGCAGGAAACACCATCAGAGCACTCCTGACATATGGTTGTCAAGCCTCTGCTTAAAGACCTCCAAAGAAGGAGACTCCACCACACTCCTTGGCAGCAAATTCCACTGTCGAACAGCTCTTACTGTCAGGAAGTTCTTCCTAATGTTTAGGTGGAATCTTCTTTCTTGTAGTTTGGATCCATTGCTCCGTGTCCGCTTCTCTGGAGCAGCAGAAAACAGCCTTTCTCCCTCCTCTATGTGACATCCTTTTATATATTTGAACATGGCTATCATGTCACCCCTTAACCTCCTCTTCTCCAGGCTAAACATGCCCAGCTCCCTTAGCAGTTCCTCATAAGGCATCGTTTCCAGGCCTTTGACCATTTTGGTTGCCCTCCTCTGGACAAGTTCCAGTTTGTCAGTGTCCTTCTTGAACTGTGGTGCCCAGAACTGGACACAGTACTCCAGGTGAGGTCTGGCCAGAGCAGAATACAGTGGCCCTATTACTTCCCTTATACTATACAGTATATTCTGCTCTTTACCCTTATTCTGCTCTATACAGACCAGAATACAGAGCAGAATACAGTGGCACTATTACTTCCCTTCCACTATTACTTCCCCTTTACCTACATGAACCCTTGACATCATAAATCAAAGCACAATCCCATCTTTTCATATCAGAAACTGTAGGTATACACTCCCTGCAGTTTCACTGTCCATGATGGCATCTCATGCTAGATAGAGGAGGTACACTGTTTATTTAAATGGCCACGCATTCACGGGGCCAAAAAAATGAGAACGAACTGCAGGATTCCAAAGGCCTCTGTGTTTGCAAGTCTCAGATCACTATCCTACCATCTATCTGGACTTTTCAGAAATCTTACAGCCTGTCTACACACACAGTGTATACTTAAAGCCACCTCTGGTGAATTAATCATTTTAAACACAATAGCTGAGATTCATATGTTCCAGCTGTTTCTTAAGCTGCTGGTCATGAAACAATGTCCACATTCCCACAGCTTCTTTTCAAATTCCTCCTCCAAAACTCTACACTTAAGGTCAGACAGCTAATCCAAAAGAAAATTCTGAAAGAACTCTAGTTCACAAGTGCTGACATTCAAATGAAGCTCATAACAGAAGTTCCTTTATACACCATATTTGCACTGCTTCAGCCAAATCTGACTGGTTAGCATGTCCTAGCCACACTTAAGAACCTCCTACTAAACATTTGTTGAATATTTGTGGGCAATCCATCTCTAATAATCATAAAATTTGAACAGCAATTGTTATATTTCATATTTGATATATAGAACAAAAGGCTGCAGTTCTAAGCAAATTTACAAATAACTCCCATTGATCTTAGTGGAACTTACAGTGGTACCTCAGGTTACATAGGCTTCAGGTTATATACGCTTCAGGTTACAGACTCCGCTAACCCAGAAATAGTACCTCGGGTTAAGAACTTTGCTTCAGGATGAGAACAAAAATTGTGTTCCGGCAGCGCGGCAGCAGCGGAAGGCCCCATTAGCTAAAGTGCTGCTACAGGTTAAGAACAATTTCAGGTTAAGAACGGACCTCCAGAATGAATTAAGTACATAACCCGAGGTGTTGTTGTTTAGTCATTTAGTCGTGTCCGACTCTTCGTGACCCCATGGACCAGAGCACGCCAGCACGAGGTACCACTGTATATTTGAGTAAGTAAGTTCAAGCAAATAGCAGATGTACATCAATTAGAATGCAGCAGCCATGTGCTAGGAAGACACAGCCAATCAGCACACTCTAGTGCATGCCCTTAAGAGATGCATTTCTAATCTATATACCTTACATGTTTATTGCAAGCAATATAAATACATGACCTGCAACAAATGCGATTGCAACATGAAGTGAAGAAGCACTCAGGTGCTTGACTAAGCAGAATGGAATATAAATGAAGGTTAAGCTGCTTCTAAGCCCATGTTTAAAAGCCCTTGAAGCAAATGCAACTATCTCTGCACCTTAAATGGGTCCGCAACTTCTGCCAATCTTCGGAACAAGTCTTCCGCTTTACTGAAAGTGGTGAGAAATCCACTTGCGTTTCTTTCAGTCATGACAGCAAAAATGCACTCCTCATCGGTTTCACTCACGCCCCTAAATTGGTTTGGAATAGATATGAATCTCTTCATTTCTCTATAATATCTTGCTCGTACTTCTTCAAAAGGAGGTTTAAACTGTATTCTTCCTTGTCTGAAAAAAATGTTTTTAAAATACATTAGCGATTAGAATCACATACCATGGACCAGCCAGGTTGCAATTACTATATTAGCAGGTATGGAAATGTACGTATTGTTGTTGATTTTGCTAACTGAAAGAAATAAACTTACTTGTAAGTTAGATCAATGTTTATTTCCGGTAAATTTTCATTGAGTGCTTCCAAGCCCATTTGATACTGATGCTCCAGAGCTTTATACAATTGATGGTTCCAGTGCAGCCTCCACGCTTTCATGTCACGTGCAAGGAAACCCTATCATTTGACAATATTCGAAATCAGTCAACGGTTAAGAGGTCCTAACCATAGAAGCAGGTCACCATGAGAACTAATTGACTCAGAAGACTGCCTAGAAACCACCTTCCTTCTCAAGAAAAGATTATCCCGGCAACTAAGAGGATTTGGTATCTATGGTATATCTTACAGTACAGCAGAGAGTTGAACTAATCCCTCTGGCTTATCTAGTTTTTGAATCTTCCCAGGAACAGTAAGGAAAGTTATGTGTGATAATGCCTTGGTTCAGGCCAGTCAGTGAGTCGCAAAGCGAGCAGGATCCTCAACAAGGAACCTAGTCTATTTCCAAATGTATCCATATTCTTGATGAACTGACAGCTTTTAACAAACATTTTGTACAAAAAGTTCCGCACGTTCACCTATAAATACACGTGTATTTATTTTTACTTAAATAGTACTGGCAGTTAAGTAACAATGCAACCATGCCTGGGACTCAAGGTTGGAAAACACCCCTCGGAGTTCCTGCAAGCCATCTTTCCAGCGCTGCTGTTGCCGAAGCAGATCTATGTTCATGAGGCCAACAACCTATCAAGAAGAATTCAAAACGTACTAAATGTGGCCATCAATCAAGTGGAAGGAAATGATAAAGCAAATTAATATATGCCAGTCAAGCATACCTTTTCTGTGAAATTAGTATGCCACTTCCTTAATTTTCTGTTTTCAGTAGCAAGCCGTTCTGCTGCAATTTGGAGCTTCTTGATATATGCTTCAAGCTCTTTAGGGTTATCCCATGTTATCTGTCCCTCTGCTTTCGAATGCTATCAAAGAAAGGAAGCGCATGCAAATATTTACTTGTTTGTTCATAAAAGGGAGCACTGCCAATGCTCAAGGCAAATAAAATTACTCTCAATTGAGTTCCTGTTAGTTGCTGCTAGAAAAACATTCCCTGTCCTCTCATGTGCCAATGCAATTGCTGCTCCACAGAGAAATAAGAGGAGAAACAGACACAGGGGATTATCATTTTTACCATGAAATTGTAACTGGGCTATCTGCACAGACGATGATCAAAGCTGTGTAAGTATAATACTGCTGTAGTCTGGCTATACACATGACATACTTGAATGAAAACATGAAACTGACAAGTTTCCCCCTTTACCACTGCAATTCTGCTACAGTTTCAAAGCTTTATGAATTGCACTAACAACCACCATATCAATGTCACTGTTCTGCCTTGACACTGTAGTAGGAGCCATTTATAGTTTCAACTCTAGGGCTCCATAATAGATGGATAGCATATATGAACATGCAGTTATGGAGGGAAGGGGCATATAATCGATATTAAAATATCACCAAGCATGTCAACTCCAAAGGAGTTTTAAAACACCAGGACAACAATGGGTAAATGTGAATAGGATTGCAGTCCCAGTAAAGAAAGCAGACATGACTGGAAACTGAGTAAGATCTCCACTAACAGAAGCTTAAATATTTGTAGTGACTGACACAGAGCAAGGAAGGGTAAATCCATTTTAGGATAACTTGCTCCAGTGAAGGAGAATTGCTGCTCAAGTCCACTTTCCCTAACAATGGCTTTCAGAGGAAAACAAACTGGTGTAAATACGTATGTTTCAAACGACATGATTACTACAACAAAGGCATTTATTTCCTCCTCTACTTCTTCTGAAATTTCATGCAAACCATCAATACCCATGGACAAGAAGAGATGTAATCAGACACACTGAACAATAACAGACAGCACAGGAAATATACAAAACAGGAAATATACAAGACAGCTTCCGTGAATAATAAAATATTGAAACAATAAAAATTATATTACTTTAATTATCTGTTCAAATGCTAAAGCAGACTGTAGCATCATTGGCTTCTGACTTGGAATCATCTGCTGATCAATACTGTTGTAAAAATGTGCTACCTATAAAAACAAAGCATATGAAGTCTGTTATCCATAAGCACCATGTCTAAATTTAAATGTATTTTTCTCTATTCTTTAGAATATTGTTTCCATTTCATTTAAACAGAAAAGCAACTCATAGTGCAAGCATATGCATGTTTAACCACAGGTTAAGTCATACTGTATTCAAGGGGGCTTGCTCCAAGGTAAGTGTGCACAAGATTGCAACATCAATCTAATAACTTGAAACACCATGAGACTCAGATACAATGGCCACATATATATCCACTTCTTTATTGCTTCTACCATATCTAAACTAGATAAATATTTACAGCTAATACTCTACAATAAGTGCTTGAAATGTTAGCCTCAATCACAAGACACCAGCATACATTCTGCCACTATTTATTACTAAGCCACTTGCCTTGCATATAAAAATCAGTCAGACAATCCTCAAAATTGTCTGTGTCCATATGCTCTGACTTTTTAATTTATTTACTTGCACTAGGGAGAGTCAAATCACTTGAGTCCATTATAACATTACACAGAATGGTTTGGGCACAAGAGGGCAGCATAACCCATTACACCATGTGTTCATCACCTTCGGAGAAAAGATGTTTTCAAACTTTCTATCTCCATGGTGCTCTCTTTCATCCATCCTCTCTGCGTCTTTCACATTCTTCTTCCTACTATAACAACTTCCTTCTCTTATCCCCTTCCTCTTTGTCCTCACTTCATTTTTATTTATTTTTAAATATTAACTTTTATCTCTCAAATTTCCTTCAGTACCTAGAATCATAGAATCATAGAATCATAGAGTTGGAAGAGACCACAAGGGCCATCGAGTCCAACCCCCTGCCAAGCAGGAAACACCATCAGAGCACTCCTGACATATGGTTGTCAAGCCTCTGCTTAAAGACCTCCAAAGCAGGAGACTCCACCACACTCCTTGGCAGCAAATTCCACTGTCGAACAGCTCTTACTGTCAGGAAGTTCTTCCTAATGTTTAGGTGGAATCTTCTTTCTTGTAGTTTGGATCCATTGCTCCGTGTCCGCTTCTCTGGAGCAGCAGAAAACAGCCTTTCTCCCTCCTCTATGTGACATCCTTTTATATATTTGAACATGGCTATCATATCACCCCTTAACCTCCTCTTCTCCAGGCTAAACATGCCCAGCTCCCTTAGCCGTTCCTCATAAGGCATCGTTTCCAGGCCTTTGACCATTTTGGTTGCCCTCCTCTGGACACGTTCCAGTTTGTCAGTGTCCTTCTTGAACTGTGGTGCCCAGAACTGGACACAGTACTCCAGGTGAGGTCTGACCAGAGCAGAATACAGTGGCACTATTACTTCCCTTGATCTAGATGCTATACTCCTATTGATGAGGCCCAGAATTGCATTGGCTTTTTTAGCTGCTGCGTCACATTGTTGGCTCATGTCAAGTTTGTGGTCAACCAAGACTCCTAGATCCTTTTCACATGTACTGCTCTCAAGCCAGGTGTCCCCCATCTTGTATTTGTGCCTCTCATTTTTTTTGCCCAAGTGCAATACTTTACATTTCTCCCTGTTAAAATTCATCTTGTTTGTTTTGGCCCAGTTCTCTAATCTGTCAAGGTCGTTTTGAAGTGTGATCCTGTCCTCTGGGGTGTTAGCCACCCCTCCCAGTTTGGTGTCATCTGCAAATTTGATCAGGATGCCCTTGAGTCCATCATCCAAGTCGTTGATAAAGATGTTGAATAAGACCGGGCCCAAGACAGAACCCTGTGGCACCCCACTAGTCACTCTTCTCCAGGATGAAGAGGAACCATTGATGAGCACCCTTTGGGTTCGGTCAGTCAGCCAGTTACAAATCCACTGAGTGGTAGCATAGTCAAGACCGCATTTTACCAGCTTCTTTACAAGAATATCATGGGGCACCTTGTCAAATGCCTTGCTGAAATCAAGGTAGACTACATCCACTGCATTCCCTTCATCTACCAGGCTTGTAATTCTGTCAAAAAACGAGATCAGGTTAGTCTGACATGACTTATTTTTCAGAAATCCATGCTGACTATTGGTGATCACAGCATTCCTTTCTAGGTGCTCACCGACTGTTTGCTTAATGATCTGCTCCAGAATCTTCCCTGGTATTGATGTCAGACTGACTGGGCGGTAATTATTTGGGTCCTCTCTTTTCCCCTTTTTGAAAATAGGGACAACATTTGCCCTCCTCCAGTCTGCCGGGACTTCGCCTGTTCTCCAGGAATTCTCAAAGATGACTGCCAGTGGTTCTGAAATCACATCTGCCAGTTCTTTTAATACTCTTGGATGCAGTTCATCTGGCCCTGGAGACTTGAATACATCTAGACTAGCCAAGTATTCTTGTACTATCTCCTTAGTTATTCTGGGTTGTGTTTCCTCTGCTGAATCATTTGCTCCAAATTCTTCAGGTCGGGCATTGTTTTCTTTATCGGAGAAGACTGAGGCAAAGAAAGCATTGAGGAGTTCAGCCCTTTCTGTGTCCCCTGTTTGCATTTCACCATCTTCTCCTCTGAGTGACCCCACGGTTTCTTTGTTCTTCCTTTTGCTACGAACATACCCATAAAAGCCTTTTTTGTTGCTTTTAACCTCTCTAGCAAGCCTGAGTTCATTTTGTGCTTTAGCTTTTCTGACTTTGTGTCTACACGTGCTGGCTATTTGTTTGAATTCCTCTTTGGTGGTTTCCCCCCTTTTCCATTTTTTGTACACATCCTTTTTTAATCTTAACTCAGTTAAAAGTTCTTTAGATAGCCACCCTGGCTTCTTTAGGCACCTTCCATGTTTCCGTCTCATTGGTATTGCCTGAAGTTGTGCTTTTACTATCTCCCTCTTAACAAACTCCCAGCCATCTTGAACTCCCTTTCCTTTTAGTATTACTGTCCATGGGATCTCACCCAGCACTTCCCTAAGCTTTATGAAGTCGGCTTTCTTAAAGTCGAGAAATTGAGTCCTAGTATGCTTGGCTGCTCCTTTCCGCAGTATAGTAAACTTCAGAAGAGCATGATCACTCGCGCCTAATGATCCTTTCACTTCTACCCCACTAACCAGGTCATCAACATTGGTTAGGACCAGATCTAAAATGGCTGTTCCTCTTGTTGCTTCTCCCACTTTCTGGACAATGAAGTTGTCTGCAAGGGCAGTGAGGAATCTGTTTGACCGTATGCTCTTGGCTGAGTTTGACATCCAACAAATATCAGGGTAATTGAAGTCCCCCATTACTACTATCTCCCTTCCTTTTGCATGCTTGGCCATCTGTTCCAGGAAGGCATCATCTATGTCCTCCGTTTGGCTTGGGGATCTATAGTAAACTCCCACAATGAGGTCACTGTTATTCTTCTCTCCCTTAATTTTCACCCAAATGCTCTCACTTTGGCTTTGAGGTTCTAAATCTTGGATCTCTTCACAGGTATACACATCCCTGACATATAACGCCACTCCTCCTCCTTTCTTGTCTGGTCTGTTTCTTTGAAATAGATTGTATCCCTCCATTATTACATTCCAATCGTGGGATTTATCCCACCAGGTTTCAGTGATTCCTATTATGTCATATTTAGTTTGCTGTACCAGGAGCTCAAGCTCATCTTGTTTATTTCCCATGCTTTGTGCATTAGTGTACAGACATTGAAGTCCATTAATCATTCCCCCGTGTCTCTTATTTAAGGATTTTTTCCTCCCACCACTAGGTCTGCATGCTCTTTGCTCCATTCGGTCTATGACATTTGGATGATCATCTTCATCAATTGATATCGACTCCTACCTTCAGGAGCACTGTCTCCCTCCCCCACATTAGTCAGTTTAAAGCCCTCCTGATGAGGTTTCTGAGATTTTTTGCAAAAACATTCCTCCCAACCGTTGTGAGGTGCAGCCCATCGCTTGCCAGAAGTCCATCTTCAAGAAACTGCATTCCGTGATCTAAGAATCCAAACCGTTCCTGTTTACACCATTTGCGAAGCCAGTTGTTCACTTCCACTATTTTTCCCTCTCTCCCTGGGCCACGTCGTTCAACTGGGAGGACAGATGAGATGACAATTTGTGCATTTAATTGCTTCAATTTCCTGCCCAGAGCCTCGTAATCTCTTTTGATCTTCTGGAGGCTATTGCTTGCAGTGTCATTGGTTCCCACATGAACCAAGAGGAAGGGGTATTTGTCAGTGGGTTTTATGATTCCTTGCAGTCGTTCAGTTACATCTTGGATCTTAGCCCCGGGGAGACAGCACACTTCCCGAGACATCTTGTCAGGCCCACAGATCACTGCTTCTGTTCCCCTCAGTAGGGAATCCCCTATCACCACCACACGCCTCCTCTTAGGTCTGGTCGGGGTTCTTCTGTGAGCTGTCCGTTCCAAGGTCGCCTGGACATTCCCTGAGGACTGCCTTTGCTGCTCGTCTTCATATACCTGATCGACTGTAATGAGGGAGAGATCCTCAAATGGAGTCTGCTCTTCGTCTTCCATGGTAGGGGAAAGGACCTCAAAGCGATTGCATATTTCTAAACAATCAGAGCAAACCCTGGGCCTCCTACTTCTTTGAGTCACGTTTCTCCATATATCTGGCTCCTGTGTTGGTGAACTAGCCACCTTCTCAGGGGAGTCCCCTGTCTCTTCCTTGGTGGAGACGGTGTGCTCTGGTCCTTTCTCTGAAGAAGAGAGACCATTCCCCTGCAATCTTCCCCATCCCCCAACCACATTTACTCAGTTCCATCTTTTCTCCCCACCCACCTTGCCACACACAAACACACACACATACACTCTTGCCCAAAACCAGGATGTTCTGACAGACAGCAGATAGCTGTTGCTGCAGAATTAGTCAACAGAAGACCAGGCGGGTAAAAGGGAGCACTGGTTTGTGTGACAGGAGCAGAAGGCACAGCAGAAATCCCAGGCTCTTGTCCTGTTCCTCAGTCAGTCCATCCATCCTTTTTTTTTTTTTTTTGCCCTCTACCTCCACTTCCCATTATTTCTCTCAGACTTCATTTCTCCATCATCTGTTTACTGTCTTTCTTTTCTTCTCATCCCTCCAAATTTCTATGCTACAGCCTCACTCTCTAACCACCTCCCGCACATGACTATGTACTTAGCATTCAGGGAATCAAAAGGCTGCAGCACTACCAGCGGGAAGGGCAGGCAACAGAGGATGCAGTGAGCACTGAGGACCACCATTTGACAAATATTACTGTAATTTACATCTGGTACAGAGAAATAAACGGCACATCTACGTTTGGGTGCAAAGTTTAGTTCAAACTCCACCATACCCTTTGATTCGGTTTCAGAACTAGATACAATTTTAACACCTTTTCGGGGCTGAACTTACTCCCTACTCTGTACTCTCATAAAATATATTGTAACAGAAGCAGACACTCAAGGTAAATTTATCATGAGCCCCATCCTAGATAGAACCAATCCATTCAGATTGACAGTGCTCAGTAGAGTCAGAACTTCTAGCTCGTGGTGTCATACCTGCTTGAGAATAACTGCTTGTTTGCAGAATTTTTGTGCTGTGCTTGAAGTTTGCTGTATTTTGGCAGGAATAACAAAGCCAAGCGCAGACAGCTGACGCACTTCTCTTAGGAGCACCACCAAGCGATCCGAATAATGTATTTTTAATGCTCCATCAGAGTGATCAAGTTCCATAACAGGACTGCTGGCCTGTAAGCTAAACCAAAACATTTCCATTACTAGACATTATTTTTCAGTAGCAATATAGCCTGCACTATAAACTGGAATGTAGGGGCTGAACTGGCTATCACCTATGGCAGCTGTTTCCATTCTAAGCCACAGCTATAATAAAGGCATAAAATATACTGTACAAGCCAAACATTTTTACCGCTGCTACCTCCTGTTCTGGTTGGAAGGATTAAGAATGTGCCGCAGTCGTGGTTTCCTTATTTCACATGGGCACTTGAGAACGCAGGCAGCTATTCTGCTTCCTGGCTTTTTGGCAGCCCTTTATGGATGTCCAGCTACTCTGCCTACATCACCACCCCCACCTTATTTCTCTCTACCATGCAACAAAGCAACTAGGATCCCAACCCTCTCATGTTGAGCAGGGTTACCACGCATAGAAGAAGCAGTGAAGCCTCTCCTCCTTTGTGGATCTCACCTAGCGTCTCTGCAACTGCCATCTGTTAACCCTCCCCTTCATGAGGAGCTGGTGGTAGAGGCAGTCAGGTGAGTTAGAATGAATTTATGTGAGAACTTGCACTTCCTCTCACTACTCAGAGCACTGTGAAAGAGGCAGCCCGTAATGAGGAAAGCAGTGAAAGCAGCTACAGCTTTTTCAGTGGAAGCAATGGAATGCATCCACTCATCATTTGTGTTTCACACACATTTCTACTGAAGGAGGCTCACCCCTCTCCTCAATGAAGTAACAGAAGCCACACTGCTTTTTTGCTCCTTTCTTTGCTAGGCAGATTCAAGGTAGTGCAAGTTTCCCTCAGTTCAATGTCCCCTACAATAAGCTATTGGAGTGAAGGTCTTCAAACTCTGCCTCATGGCAGAGGAGGGTCTATGAGCAAAACAGATGGAGTCATTGCACTGTTCTCAATGCTGAGCAACATTGCCATTCCACCGTTAAGCCATTACTTCCTACTCTACAACTTAACAGCTCATTTCAGAAGAAGAACCTCATGCAAGAAGCACAAGAAGTGAGAAACAAGAAGCAAAATTAGTTTGCACGGACACCCACAACAGTTGTAAATCGTTCTGTAAATGTTCTACCGTCATGATCTGGGTTCTTTAGTCCTCTAGAGAGATGCTTTAGATATTTTTTTTAAAATGCACTGCTTGACTCAAACCTTATCCTACTAAAATGCTTAACTACAGGTTCTAGAGTTGCTCTTTGAATCATAGAATTGTAGATTTTAAAGGGACCCTGAGGGCATTTTTTTTTACACTTACCAAAGACCAGACTTGGGGTTTGACAACCCTGCCTGAATGTCCCTGGACCAATAATCAAATTGTTCCTGTTCGTATACTTTAAAATGTTCTAGAAGATCATCTGCAGTTCGTCGGAAATTGTGAAATCCAGACAGGTCTGAAAGAAGGGCCTCTGCGATCTTAATGGCATCATCTACCTGAAACGTTCAAAGATTGGAAGTTTAGCGTGTAGTTTAGCATGTAGACAATGATTTATTATTCAGAATATCAGACTACAGACTGCCTAAAACTGCTCAAACTATCAGGTTCCCTTACACTTGTGGAGAGCATTTTCTCTCACAGAGCACAATCTAGATTGTGTCCTATATGAGTCTTGAAATAATGCAGCCACCACTGGAGTACCTAGTCATTTTCAGTAAGAGGGTCACACCGACCCATGGTCAACCCTCCAGGAGACGAATGTCACAATGTAAAAGTCAGTGTAGCCAATTTTTAAAAGTGTACATATTTTGTGAATCGATGGGTCACAAAAAAGGGGGGTATCACAGAATCACAGCAAGGGACTCACAGGAGTGGTTAGTATATAAATATATATAGAAAGATCTTTTCTTAATAAAAAAGTGGATGAATATTGAAGGGCCACAATAAATAATTTTTGGTACTACTGTATCTCAGCAGGGTACCTAGAGAAGCAAGCAGTAAAAATAAATACATATTTTTTAAAAGGGGGCTTTGGCATTAGTTTATTGTACTGAGGAACCCACAACAGCAGTTTTTAAAAAAGAACAAAATAACCTATTTGGGCCCTCCTGACCATACAATAACCTGTAGATGCCATTTGATGGGGGTGTGGTGGAGAGCCTATTCCATTATGGAATACTCTCCCTGTTACTTGGATTAACAGGGATCAAGATGGCAGCAACTATGGAGTGTTTTGGATGACTATTTAAGATATATATATATATTCAGGTATTTCACGATCCTTGGTACTGGCTCTTTGATTCTCTGGTTACAGTGGTGATATTTAGTGCCAAATACTGAGTCGAATTGGGTATTTTTGTGTTTTTATGATATTGTGAACTTCTATGAATTTATTTAATCTGCTTAATTATTTTAATTGGTACCTTTAATTCTAGCTGGCGCACCCAAACAATATTATTGACAACTTCAGAAAGGTTTTTGCCAGCAAGTGGTCCTGATGCTTCACCAGGAGTACCATGGCATCGTGCCTCAAAATCTGTTTGATAATCTGTATAACAGTAAAAAGCAAATTGTTAGTGAATATTACTGACAGCTTTAGAATCACTGAACTTCTTCTCCTTGTGCCCAGCTTAAAAAGGCTTGAGTTTGACTAACATTCTGAAAAAGTTCTATACTGGTACGTCCTTGTTTCTGCTGAATTTGTTAAACTGCAAGATTTAAGTATGAATATGCATTCCTTCCATAAAATTTCAAGACTGATTTTCTCACCACGTGATCTTTCACTCATAACCTTTTTAATCTACTCTTCATCTCCAAGCAGACATCAGTGTGGGATACATCATGAAACATGCAATTAGATTTATCCCAATTGAAAAACAAACAGGATACATTAATGAAGTGAACAACCAAACCTTACACTATTTTAATGCATATTTTCAAAAGTAACAATTGTATTTCTTACCTTTGACCGAGTCCTGTAGTTTCGCCAACAAAGTTTCTCTTTCTAAAATCAATTCTTTGCTAATGCTTGGGCGTCTTACTAACTCCTTGTATTTCTGAAATGCTTGAAGAAGCTAGAAATATACATTAAAAAAAAATGCTACTAAACCAAATGCAATGGATCATCATGGACTGGTGTCCATTAACTATTATCTTTTTAATTGGTAGTGGAGACCATAACCCATGACTGATCTGGAGGCTTCCCACCCAACACCCAGAGAATGGTGAACACACCCAACATAGCAGCTTGACTTTTCAATACATACTTCAGCTTTGTAGCTGATTAGTGAGCCCCTATATAAAACCAGGGAATGGTTTATCTAGAGCAGGGGTGATGTATGTGCAGCCCACATGCAGCCTGTGAATTCACTTCCAATGGCCTGGCAGCCCTCCCAGAACCAGTTCTTGTCCTCACTTACTTGCAAAGGCTTCTCTTCTCCCTCTCAAGTGGCACCAAGCACAGACAGGAACATGCCTTCCTGTATGCTAAGACCTAGCAAGTGCACTGTCCCAGGGGGCAGGAGAGGTGCCTTTGTAAATAAGGGAGGGGATCTGCTCTTCATCACAGAGCTGGGCTGGGAGCAAAAGTCCCTCTCCTCCTATCCCAGCAGTACAAGGAGAAAATATTGCCTCTTGATTGTCAGGTATCTGTTTGTGTGTAAAGGTAAAGGTAAAGGGACCCCTGACCATTAGGTCCAGTTGTGGCCGAATCTGGGGTTGCGGCGCTCATCTCGCTTTATTGGCCGAGGGAGCCGGCATACAGCTTCCAGGTCATGTGGCCAGCGAACCAGAGCAGCACACGGAAACGCCGTTTACCTTCCCGCCGGAGCGGTACCTATTTATCTATTTGCATTTTGACATGCTTTCGAACTGCTAAGTTGGCAGGAGCAGGGACCGAGCAACGGGAGCTCACCCCGTCGTGGGGATTCAAACCGCCGACCTTCTGATCGGCAAGTCCTAGGCTCTGTGGTTTAACCCACAGTGCCACCCGCGTCCCCTCTGTTTGTGTGTACAGGCATGCATATATGTTTGCTGTGCTTCCCCACTACTGCCATGCAGCACGCAAGAGAGGTGGCTGACTTTCAATGTGGCCCACAAGGCAAAAAAGGTCAGCCGCCACCCCCTAATCCAGAAGCTTGAAGCATCCATTATTTCTAGCAGGTATTTCTTTAAATGCCTAGTTATGCCATTTTATTTTTTGTTTTTTAAAATACCTGTTGTGGACTGTCTTGAATTTCTGAAATAAATGTTTTCAATTTGCTTGCTATTTTTTGTTCTGCTGGAGAAATAATCCTTTCATATTGACATACTGCTGCTTTCCACAAAGGCTAGGGAAAAAGAACACCCATTTAGTTGGGGAAATTTTCATCAAAACTATCAAATACAAGCAAAAGGGGGTGGAACAATAAGATGCAAGTGTTAATACCTCTGTATAAGGATTATAGTGCACAGGATTCAAACCAGCAAAGGGCTCAAAGACCTGGGCAAGGTGCAGTGCTTGCTGTTCACCAGTTGGCAAAAAATATGTAAGTTTCTCATGAAGCGTTCTAATAGTTAGCACCTATACAAGAAAAGGAATGTTTTAGCTATATATATGAACCCCTCACCTGCAACAGGTTATCAACTAACAAAACTGCATGCAACAAATCCTAGAGGCAATAAAAGAGCATTTTAAAACATTCTCTTAAAAATTATCAACAAAGCATTCAATCTAGTGAAAATTACATTAACCCATTATCATATTAACGTTTAGATTTGTGATCATATCTATAATTAGAATAATTTATTATAATTAATGTTGCGTTATTTGAAGTGATAAATACAACATACCACTGAGGCCAAGAGTAAACCTCTACTCAATATTAACAGACCTCAATTGTACCTTATAGAATTATGCCCAAGATTTTCTCCATTGCATGCATGCCACGTTAATATTAATGGGAATTCCATAAGAGAAGTCTCAATATTAATTTTGACAAAAAATAAACCATATGAAGCTCCTTTATACTTACCAGATCATTGATGCTATTAACCCAAAACTGTCTATTTTGACCAACAGCAGCTTGGTCTCACAGCCACACTAAGAGATCCAATAAGCGTCCATGATTATCTCCCTTACTTGCTTAAATATTGCAACAGTGCTGGAAAGGATTAACTTTTCCCTCCTCACAGCACCACCTTATTTTATTGATGAAAATCACCCCAAATATGAAGTTTCTACTTCCCCCTTTAGAGAAACTCAAACATGGAAAGGGTTTAAAAAAGTGTTTCTCCCCACCCCCACCCTTCAGCATCAGGGTTCGTCTGAATAAGATCCCCTGCAGCAGCTTTTTGCAAAAATAGAGATGCAACTCACGGATCTCCATCATTCATCAAGTTGCTTGACCCTCAAACATATGTCTTTATTAGATGCCTGGAACTGAACTTTGCTCTATCACTGAGCTCTGGGCCCTCCCCAATAGAATGGATTATGTTTAAAAGCTTCAACTCTTCCCCCTCACCCTAAAAGAGAAAAATGAAGCAAACTGATACCTCTTCAAGTCGTTTACCAAGTTTCCCTAGCATTTCAGGAACGTATTTCTCATCTTGCCATACATGTGGGGTATAACGCTGCCACAGCTGCCCAGTGAGGTGATCGCAGGCTGCTACCCATTGCTCACAGATCATGATGCCAGCCTTCAGATTTTCTTTCACAATGTGGAAGGAATCTTCCCATAGATTTAACGTTCCTAGCTTCTTCTGAACAAATCTTCCAAGAGAGCCAGCTGAAATCACATACAGATAGTACAAAATTACTTAAAAGCACTGTACCTTCTCTAGCTGAAAGAAATGTTCCCCATCACTACTTTAGACCTTTCTTCTTAACATACTAGACAGGTGTAATAATTCAGCTCAGAACATGGCACCTTTATGCTGTCAGTATCAAGCAGCTATCACAAAAAATTAAATACCACTGAGTCAAATACTTTGTATAATTGGATGTAATATGCAGCCTCCATCAGTCAAGGGACAACACAGATACTTTACTTAATAATTGACTACCAGTACAAGATTATCTAAAAACTACCCCACCCCAAAGTCCAACCCAATCAATGTTGCCCCCACTAAACTGGCAAACGTGCCATGGCTGGATTTCCCTATAATTATGTTTACTACTTTATCTTTTTTAAAACTTTCAACAGAAATATTTGTTCCAAATCTGCGTTCACCAACACAGTGAAGAAGATTGTACGGGCAGAGCAATACCACAAAAGGTACAGAGATAATAGTCGCCAATCCATGTTGCAGACTAGAATTGTATCTTAGCTGGATTTTGACTTGACATGAGGAGCATCAAGCATCATTACAGTTTGTTCAATGACTTGGGCTGAAGGGTCAACTAGAGATGTCTTTATCTGATTCAGGGGCACATCTAGGCAGACCCAAATAAGATTTACCTCGAAAGCTCTGAGCAGCAGCCATGTCAGCACACAGGTTATATGTAGAGGAGCCAGTAAGATCCTTGTAAGGGTTGAGGAATAATGCTAACCCCCAGATTCTCACATTACATTGGCTCAGCGGACTATGGGTATGTTCACACAGAACTGCCAAATACCCAGTATCCTCATTTAATAAATTGGATTCCCTAAAAGGCACAGAGCATCTGTGTCCAGTCCATGCAGATCTGCAACATACTGGAGACAAATTGGAATCTCATACTGTGCAGAATACATGAGGAAGAAGAGTGACGTGGGTTCAGATAATTTTACTCCGTATTACCCTCCCTTTTCAGGCACTTCTCCACACACTTCTATTGAAGCATATAAGTACTAAAACAAAATGCTAGAAATTTGTCAAAGAGCAACAACCTATATCTGTTCATCACAATTGAGTTTCTCTACAAACAACTTTACCTATGACATCCAAAAGATTTTGCATGCGTGGCTGAGGAAAAGGTTCATGTTCCGGCTGTCTCCATACATCATCTACAGTATCCCGTGTAGTCTCGACTAAATCCACAACTTCAAATAAAGATAAGCTGTCCAAATTGTAATAATCCTAGAGATACAATGCATATTTTAAAAAACATAACTTTCTACCTAAAGAACAGGGCTACAATCTACACGGGACTTAACCTATGAATATTTTAATGAAAATACTGTGTAAAAAATTTGACTGCAAATGCTTTGGGATTTTGCCATTTTGATTGTTAATTTTTGTGGTATTTACTCACTACTTAACGCCAGCCTTTGCCATCCTAGTGCCCTCCAGATACTGCTGGACCATAACTCCCATCAGCTCCAGCCAACCCAATGGCTGGGGCTGACCAGAGTTGTAGTCGATCAACATGTGGAGGTCATTAGATTAGTGAAAGCTGACTTGCATCTTTGAAGGTATGACACACAGTGAAATCCTAATACAACAAGAACTGACAACCCTGCTCGTTTTTGTGAAAATATTGTTTTATATACAGTTACATGCAAATGTATTTTATTTTCTTGAAATTATTTCTAGCCCATTTTTTCAAATGCATTGTCTGAAGCAGCTTACATTAAGAAACAATGGCAACTAGTGACTGGCAGTGAAGGAAGAAGTGGCAGAAGAAGAGGGGATCCCAATGCCCTTACCAGATAGTACTGCAAGATAGCAACAGCTGCATAGCTTTGTCTGGTCATTTATGAGCTGTGTGCTGGCAATGCTAACCTAGCATGTCCATGCCTCTGTTTCACAACATTTCAGGTAAGGCATCAGGAGCCCCTCCTGCACAGATGCTGCTTATCAATGGTAACCACTTTCCTTCCAGCATGCCACTTCACCAGCCACCACATCTCACAAACAGAGCTCAATCAACCAAAGGTTTATGAATGAATGCACATTCTCAACTATCTCAGGGATGTCACTGGGTGCCACAGGGCATAAGCTGTCCCACATTATTCCTAAATATTTGAAATGGAGCCAGATAACAACAAGCTCAAACATTTGAGAGTACCTGCTGATTTCTGTAGAGAGCAAAAACATTCAAATGGGAAAATTCCTAATGGGCAGAGTACCTAATCCTTCGAACCAATCTTTGCAGTTTCAAGAAATCACTGAACTATGCTTCCAAGCAAAGACTGCACTCCAGTGAGGCCAAATCCCTGAGGTTGCAAAGAGGGTTTCAATCTGTCACAAGCTGGGAATAGTAATCAAGCATGCATGTGGAGCTGTTGGCTGCGACTATTGTGCTAGACTGGGGTAGGTTTTATATAGAACATCACTGAATAAATAAAAGTTACACACATATGCAATTGCTTCAAACAATTCTTTAAAATGTGAGGCTCTCTCCTTGCTAGATGACTTGCTTCCACGTTGAGCACGCTCTGTCCAGAACTGAAACTCGTCATTTGGACAAAGTATTGCTGTAAAAAAAGAAACAAATCCGGCAAATACAACATTCAGAGTTGTGTCTATTAATGTATATGAAACAGACTGAAGATATGCTACAGGATTTAATCAACTTCTGTTAAATCTCAGTAAATTTATACTCCGCAATGCAGTTCAGCATTGAATTAAAATATATTCATATGGAAATATACAATGTGAAGAATGACTCAGAATTAACTAGCATTGAAGCCTTACATCATAATTCTCAATTTGCTTATTTCAAAGTCTAGGGAACTTTGATATCCAGGGAATACATTTACAAGTGACACTTGGAATGGCAGGTTGCTGTATCACACAAATTACAGATTCATTTCTAATTTACATTCCACTGTCTGTAAATAAGTGCCTCGTGTATTTTTTTATTTTTAAAAAAACCTAAAGCCCCACTCTTCATTGGTACTGATACCAGGGCAGGGTATAACATTAAAAAAGTTCTAGACAACCATAAATATTTTTTAAAACCTTGAAAACATTAGCAAACAACAGTAACTAAAAACAACTAAACAGAGTCAAAACACATACCTTGAACATCATCTTCCCGGTATTTGGCTCCTGCATAAGCAGGATCTGTTCTCCTCAGAACAGAACCTAAACCAGCCTCTAACTCTCGTAAAAGATTCTGAAGCTTGGGATCAAATTCTCTACTCCATTTCTCATCCTGCAATAAGAATTTCAGGTGACAAAAATTTCACACTAAAACCATCCCTTATCCAACACCTCCCTCAACCCTTTCCTCTTCCACTCCATCCTGATCTCCGTTAATAAGTTGCCTTCTCTGTGGTCCTCACCTGATTCCATGTACTCTCTTTTACCCATCCCAACTCATAGTTGCTGTCTGCCCTACAATTATCCCTCCTCTTCACCACACCCGCTCTCCCTTCTGTTGTTTCCCTCCAAACTCTTTTGAGCATTCCCACTGGCTACATACTATGGGGCCATAGCTCTGTGGTAGAGTCCAGGCTTTACATTCAAAAGATTTGGGTTTTCTGGACAGGGCTGGGTAAGATTCAAAAGCTGAAAGCCACAGTCAGTGAGTTTAGCTATGGGATGGAAACCTGAGGCTCTCCAGATGTTGTCAAACTCCAATTCCATCAGCCGAAAAAAGTATGGCCAATGGTTAGGAATGATGGGAGCTGTAATCCAACAACATCTGGAGGGCTGCAGGTCCCCCTACCCTTGGTACAGGCCATACTGAGCTACATAGATCAACCATCTGACACAGTATTAAGCAGTCCCCTATACTCCTTTGTTTCTCTAACTTCACTTTCCATTCCCTCCAATATAGCTTCTGTATCCTGCACTGAAACCATCTTTTGAAAAATAATTGATGACCTCCTCACTGCCCAGTTCTCTCTCTCTCTCTCTCTCTCTTTCTCTCTGCTGTCCTTGATACATGTTTGGTCTCTTACCTTTTCTTGGCTACCTCTATACCCTAAGTCTCAGTGATTCTTCCAATGATTCTCTTTCTACCTAATTGTTCATGTTTCCATAATGTGAAACTCTTCTTCTGCTTTCCCTCTGCTGAAGTCCCCCAGGATTTTATTCTGCTTTTCTCACTACACACTCTTCAGAGGTGAGCTCATAAAATTGCATGGCTTTCTGTACCACATATACACATCAACCAGTTCAACCTGTCTACCCCAGACCTTTCTCTCATCATCTCCCTGCCTCTATGACACTTCTATTTGGATGCTACATTGTCATCTCAAGCTCAAGACTAAACTTCTAATCTTCCCTCAAGTCCCCTTCTTCTTGAGTATTTTAATTTAATTTAACAATATCACCATGCTGAACAGGTAAAAGCTCCCTCCTTTGTTCCCCTTATTTGTTGCAAGGTTGCACCACTTTCCTCTTTACAACACTGCAAAAATATGGCCTTGTCCTCTACCTATGCAGGAAAAACTATGGTTTATGCCCTAGTTGTATCTTGCTTTAATGAATGCACCCTTGTCCTCTCTGATCTTCGACCATCTCATCTTGGTCCTATCAGCTCTACCTTGTCCACTCCCAAAAAAAAACACAAACTTCTTGTCCTAGCATAAAAACTCTCCATGATCTTGTGGTGGAGCTGGAGGGTTTGTAAAGGTCCTGGGGCAGAACTTTACTGGCCCTTAGGAGTGGAGGAATGGGAGAGACAAGCTCTCTTGCAAACATCCATCCTGTCGGGGGATAAGGCATCACCCAGAGCACTGTTCTGTACATTACTCAAGAGTTTCCAAGCCACTCTTCTGTTCCTCTTGCTATGTCAGGGAAGAAGTAAACTAGATGCTGACTTCACATTATGTGCAAAGCAGCACTCATGGTTTGATTTCCTCAAACCAACCAGAGTCAGGAGGTCAAGAACAAACCTTGGATTCCTAAATGTGGTTTGTTTAAAGGAAATAAAGCACAAGCATTGGTTTGCACATAAAGCCAGCCTCTGATTTGTTTCATTCCCAGTGTGGCAGGAGTAGTGGATGAGATATTCAGGAACATCAACACATTCACATTAAAGCATTTTAAAACCCCCACTATGGTTTAATGTGAAGTGTGAACCAGACCATAGTAAAATAGCAGCAAACAAACAAACAAACAAACCTGCATGTGTATTGAAATAAGTTGAATATTGCATTACTCACCCTCAACAATACAGGTGCAAATACCTGCCGTACTGCCTGATAAAGCATGTTTATAGGAGAATCTAGCATAGATGATACAAGAATATTGCTATGAAGGTTCTCTTCTGTGATTACATCTGGTCGTAGTTTGAAAAATACCAGCATTCTGTCTTCTGAACTGCCAGCTTCAACCTATACAATCAAGAAACACAAATATTCATATAGTCTAAAGAAGAAACCTTATTAACCAAAGTGGTAGTATTTATAAACCACTAAAATTAAAGTGCATGTAAATTAAAAGTATAGTGATGTGCTTCTTGCTCGTACTCTATATCAGCGGTTCCCAAAGTTTAGTCGCAGAGCACTTTTCTGGAGGGAAATTTGTCACAGAGCATTACTGTTGCTCTTATGCCAAAGGCACGTATGTGCATTGTTCTTTCTAATCTCTTCACAGAGCACTGGAGATGCTTCACAGAGCACAGTTTGGGAACCACTGCTCTACATTATATACAAGAATCATGAGTATGTTCCCTAAGCGTTTTGTACAGCATATGGTTTATCCCGGGGAAGACTCGCTTCAGGTTTGTGACTTGCTTTTTTGTTTTGCTAAAATCCCAATAGTTTTCCAATGGTTTGGAATGTATAAACCATGAATGCTTGAGATCACTTATTAATTAAACTGCAGCTGATTTGTGTCAATGCAGCTACCAGTACTTTATACCAGGGAAGATTACTTGTCTACCTAGCCCAGTCTCCAGAGGTTTAAGCAGAGGTCTTTCCCATGATCTGCAATCGGCTATTTTTTCCTCCTTTTAAAAAAAACAAAGGTGCAAGTCTTTTTGCTTAAGAATTTGGCTTGTTTTGCTGGATCTGACCATCTAGTTCAGCATTCTTTATAAGAATTCCAACGAACAGTATGCAACAGGTGATCCACCTGAAGGTAGCCGTGGCCAACTTCCTTCTGTCCACCTCAGCTTAAGGTAAAGTAAGATAAAGGTACCCCTGCCCGTACGGGTCAGTCTTGACAGACTCTAGGGTTGTGCGCTCATCTCACTCTAGAGCAGTGTTTCCCAACCGGTGTTCCGCGGCACACGAGTGTGCCGTGAGACGTTGCCTCGTGTGCCGCGAGATGCCTGGAGGGAGGCGGGCGAGTCGGGCGGCGAGAGGCGGGGCGGCGGCGGCGAGGAGAGGCCGCGCCTCCTGCTGTTGCCTGGCGCTCCTCCTCGCAGCCGGAAGCGCTGCCTGGGCGCCTCCGCGCGACTCTGCCTCGCTGGGTTTGGTCTCCCAGCAGAGACGGGTCACACGCGCCCCTCCCTCCCTCCCTCAGCCTGCGCGGAGGGAAAGCCAGAGAGAGGCATCGCTCCTGCGCGGCGGGAGAGGGAGCAGCCGGAGCGATGCCCCAAACGAACGCATGGGACCGGAGGGGAAATCCTCTCCGAGGCGGATTGAGCGCAGCTGAGAGAAGCCTTTCGAGGAGCTGCCGTGTCCCCTGGAAACCCCCTTCCCAGCTCTGCCTCAGCCGCCGCCGCCTCAGTTGCCGCCGTCCCTCAGTCCCTCGCTCTGCTGCCTCCTCCCACCCCCAAAGCTTGGAGGTTCCCCAGCAAGGGGGAGGGAAAAAACTTTCACTTTTGTGCGTCCCTCCCGGCGTGACGCTGCGCGCTGACGTCACGGGG
Organism: Podarcis muralis; assembly: GCF_964188315.1. Lineage (NCBI taxonomy): Eukaryota > Metazoa > Chordata > Lepidosauria > Squamata > Lacertidae > Podarcis > Podarcis muralis. The sequence continues at coordinate 21,254,282 of NC_135658.1, read as the reverse complement.
CGGGGCTTTAATGGTGGTGTGCCGCGAGATTTTTTTTCAGTAAACAGGTGTGCCGTTGCCCAAAAACATTTGGGAAACACTGCTCTAGAGGCCGGGAGCCAGCGCTGTCCACAGACACTTCCGGGTCACGTGGCCAGCGTGACGAAGCTACTCTGGTGAGCCAGAGCTGCACACGGAAACGCCGTTTACCTTCCCGCTAGTAAGCGGTCCCTATTTATCTACTTGCACCCGGGGGTGCTTTCGAACTGCTAGGTTGGCAGGCGCTGGGACCGAGCAGCGGGAGCGCACCCCGCAGCGGGGATTCAAACCGCCGACCATGCGATCGGCAAGTTCTAGGCGCTGAGGTTTTACCCACAGCGCCACCTGCGTCCCATCCACCTCAGCTTATACGTACGCAATAAAAACAGTGGAAACAGATTAAAATAAGTGTACAGTCTAAGCACTGCAGCACTACAGTCTAAGCTCCATTAATTTCAGGGGAATTTGTAGGCCTCCTATAAAATCCTAAATGAGAATGCACACGGCCTCAGTCTATCTATCAACAAAGGATGAGCACTTGCTCAGGCAGAGTTCTGCGCACCCATTTCTCTAGTCTGTTAAGTAACTGGATCATACATCACATACTGTGGTATACTCGGATGTTTTGTTTTATTGCTGTGATCTAATCTCTCTCTTATATTACTGCAGTGCATTACATGTGGGGCTGCCTTTGATGAAAGTCCAGAAACTACAGCTAGTGCAAAATTCAGCAACCAGATTATTGATAGGAATCAGAAAGCCTGAGTGTATTACATCAATTCCGGCCTGACTCCGCCAGTTTCCAGGTTCAATTCAGCTGAAAAAGTAGTAAGGGAGGAAAAACTTCCTCTGACAAATTTCCACTTGTCAGTCATCCGCCCAGCTGTTATAAAAGCACAGGAGCCCTGGCAGGGCAGAGTGGCAGACTTGTAAGAGGCATACCAGATAGTATCTCAGCATTCAAGTGCCTAGAAGCCTGGATTCACAAGGGGATCCTCAAAACATGCAAACATGCTACAAAGCTGCAATCCTCCTCCTCACCCTCAGTTCCCAGGATGCCAAAGAATCATAGAATTGCAGAGGGGGAAGGGACCACAAGGTTTCTGCATTGCCCAACAACCCTCAGATTTAAGACTCTTGTGCTCTACCAACTGCACTATCCCTGCTGTATAGCAGGCTGCAGTCTTAACAGTGCAATCCTAGGAAGCCGAAGCTACATTTGGCCGGGGGGGTTGCCCCAGATGAAGCCTCCAGAGGGACACCATTGGGGCTCCCAGCCTGTGTGTGTGTGTGTGTGTGTGTGTACGCAAATGTGCCAAACTGGGTGTCTGGCCCGGCTGAAATAAAGCCTCGTTTCGTTCCTGGCTTGTTTCTTGGGAGCAAACCCAACTTTTTCAAGCCATCTGCCCCAAGCGCCGGTGCGATCCTAAACTCGGGGGGTGATCCCCCTTGGATTCCACGGGGCTCCCCGTCGTGGCTCGACTTGCGTTGCTCGGAGCCGCAGCTTCTCAGGAAGGAAGGCAAGCCCCGTACCCTGTTGGAGACCACGATCTGGTGGTCCTCCGAGTGCTGCACGCACAGCAGGAACTCGTTGCCGTCGTCCAAGAAGTTGGCCAGCTCGGGGCCGCCCGAGAGCGGGGCGAGGCTGGCGGACGACGACAGACCGAAGTAGTTGGCGGCCGTGGCCGAAATGAAGATCTTCCTCTTGTCTCCATCGCCGTCCCCGTCCAGAGGCATGGCGGCCGGCAGAAGCGCGGGAGGCTCGGGGAACCTGGGAGGAGGAGAGCTCTTCAGACGGGCATCACGTTGGGGACTCGACCCGGGATCTGGTGAAAGAGACGGGGGGGGCGATTTTCCAGGCCTCGTTAGGATTGCCTCACGATACGAAACAAAAGTGGGCAGTGAAGGCTATTTAAGTAATATTCATAATAAAAGCTGCCCTGAAACCGGTGTCGAAGGGGGCCCGACAAGGCATACCAAGCAGGGAGCGGTTCGCTGAGAGGCGGGGAGGTGGGGTGGGTGGGCGATAGAGCTGCTACTACACGGCCCAGCCTCAAGAGACAGGAGAGAAGCCGGGCTGGGAGGCCAGGCGGCGATGCGAGGCCCGGTTGCTATGGTAACGCGGGGGCAAAAATGGCGGCCGCCAACCCCCGAGGAAGCCGTCTGCGCGTGTGCGCGCGCCTTCCCAGGCCAGAGCAAGCGACGGCCGCTTTCCAGAACGCGAGATCGGCAATCGCCAGGCAGGTTCTGCGCGCCACGTGAAATATGAAAGCAAGCGGGGCTCGGATCGCCCAGGGCTAGTGTAGCGAGACTCCCGTTTGCTACTCCGGAAACAGCCCGAGGGAACTGCTGGGTTGTAGTTGGTTTTTATTTATTTATGTTAAACAACAGTTTAACTGAATGGATTGTTTTCTCTTTAAAAGTTTTTTGAAAAACAAACAATTGTACAGTACTGCGAGTTTGCATCATTGAATGAGTAACCAACATGCTGTTTCCTGAACAACATAAACTCTTTGGGCAACTTAAGTTGCAATTTGTTAACTCGCAGAGGTTGATGAATGGCAGGCAGCCAGGATGAAGCACACGACCCTCTCTCCGCTTATGGAGAGGACCATCACTGATTGTTATACTGTGGTGAAGCCCCGAATGCTGCCTAATCATATTGGGAGTCTAGTTGGTGGTAGCCCCGAAAGTGGCCTTTTCAGGTGCAAGGCAGAGCTGGGCTGGCTCAGGAGCCACCGGATTGTGAGGCCGGGGTGGACTTTAGCGATGCGGCGCCCTGAGCGAGGACAAAATTTGCCCCCGCCAAAAAAAATATTTTTTATTTTCACAGTACTGTACTGTAAATCCTTTTGTAATTTGCTTTTTACACGAATATTCTTCCTATTGCTATTTTGTACCGCCTGGGCTCGGCACACTGTATGTGGGGGAACTAACCGCAGGACCCTCAATCCGGCGCTGCTAAGGCTAAGGGCAAAAAAGAAAACAAGCCACCCCACACCTCACTTTCCACCTTGACCAGCAGGAGCCGGCTGGGCTTCAGATGCTGCTTCCCCGTAGAGACCTTGGGGCAGAGTGAAGCTTGCCTACAGCAAGCTTATTATTTATAACATAAGCCCGCCTTTGCCAGCCACTTTGGACTACAACTCCCATCAGCCCCCGTCCCCCAGGCAGGCTTATGGGAGTTGTAGTCCAAAGGACCAGATAGTGGGCTACAGCTCGCTTCCCCAGATGCGATGCCCTGACGCATTTCCTTGGGGTGCAACACCCCCTCCCCTTGACCTCCACTGGGCTTGCTCCTGAGTAAACATGCCTGCGGCTAACGGTGCTGCTTAACTAAGGGGGGGGGGGCTCGAGTCCTTAAAAAAAAAACACACGCGCGCGCGCAATTTTATTTTTAAAAAAAAGTAACGGGAGAGGGGAGCTGGGCGAAGCGCACGCTTATTGTCGGCTCACAACGCCCCGCTGTCCCCTCAGCGGCCTTGAGGCGGGCTACGTCACGACCTTTCCCCCCCGGGCGGGGCGGGGCCAGCGTGTTGGCTCCGCCCCCGTCTATTAGCTCCGCCCGGCGACGGGGGCAGGCTGGACGTGCCTTCGCTGCGAGGAGCGCGCGCGCGCGCGTTCGAGGCGCGCCTCTGTCACTTCCTGCTCCCGCCTCTCCGGGGCGGCGCGGCGCGTCTCCTCCTCCTCCTCCTCTTCCGCTCTTTACCGGCGTTGCCGCCGCCGCCGCCGCTTCTCCCTCAGGAAAGCTCTTTCTTTCGCTCCCCCCCCCCCATATTCCCCCCATCCCACACCTGAATCTACTAGGCGCGGCGGCGGCGGTGGCGACGAGCTGAGGGGAAGGAAGGCAAGAGCCGCGACGGCACCGGCAGCTTCTCCGCCGCCTCCTCCGCCTCCTCCTCCTCCTCCTCAGCCGCGAGGGAAGGAAGAGGCGGCGGCTCCCTCCCACTTTCCGAGGGGGCCCGCGGCCCTCCGCCTCCGCGCCCCCGTCCGGGGCGAACCGAGGGAGATGCCCGTGAAGAAGAAGCGCAAATCCTCGGGGCAGGCGGGGGACGAGACGGGCCTCAAGAAGTGCAAAATCAGCAGGTACCAACAGCCACCGCGGCGGCGGACGGGCCCAGCTCCGGGGGGGGGGGGGAACGAGCGGCTTCCCTTTCCCCCTCCTCACCCGTTGCCTTGGTGACACAAGGCGGGAGAGGGTCTTTTGTGATACCAGGAAGGCAGCCTTTAGCGAGGGGGGTTCCCCTCCCATCTTGCATTTGCACCCAGAGCTGCCATCTTAAATATTTGGGGGGGGGCAGGTAAGCCCCTTCCCACATAAATCACACGATGAGGCACATGAATGCTATTGGAATGGCAATGGCCTACAATTTGGGGTGGCGTTCCCCTCAAATATTTTAGGGGGGGGGGGGCTGAAGGGACCTCGAGTCCCTAGTTGGCTACTATGTTTGCACCTCACCTTTTCTGACACATAGGCCAGGTTGTACCCTATCCTTGCGCCAAGTGAAGCTTCCATAACTTATTGCAGGTTATGCATATCCTTTCATTTTTCACCCTTATATCTCTGCCCCGCCCTGAGCAAAACTTGGTATGTTTCTTGGGGCACCTTCACATACACACATGCACGCGCACACACGCACACACTCCTTCCCGTGTGTACCACTGAAGCAGTGTTGCGAACGTGCAGCTGTAGCTCTTCTATCAAGCAATGCATAATGCTGCAGTAGGCCTTTGTCAAATAGTTGCGCCTGCTTGTCTTGCGGCGCTGGTTCTGAACAGAAACACCAACAGCCTTTCTTTGCACCACCAGCCAGGCCCTATCTCATGAATGGACTTGATTCACTTTGTGTCCCCAGCCTGTAGATCTTGAATTGGCATTGCCTCATCGGAAGCCAGCTAATGCAGAGTCAGGCCATTCCCTCATGTAGCTTAGTATTGTCTACCAAGACCGGCAGCAGATCTCCATGGTTTTGAATGGGCATTTCCCAACCTTGTTCAATGACGCCAGTGGTTTAATGTGGGACGTTATGTGTGCAAAATATGTGCTGTAGCTCTCCCTCTCTAAGCTCTTGCCAAGCTGTGTCATAACTGGGTCATGTTGTGCTGGTTTATGATGCCAGACTTTGACAGCATCTCTAAAGAAAGGAGGTTCCCCACCTACTATTTCCAACTTCCTCCATGCAGCAGAATGAATCGCATAATGCTTTTATAGTGGTCTGTTCATGTTTATATAGTATTTTCAGAGTAACAGGATAGGTCTCTGCTCCAAGGTGCATACGTTCACTTCTCCTGTGAGGCCATTTCCCTGTGACAGAAATGCCTGTGTGCTTTATCTGTCCAGAGATAATCAACTCAATCCCTAAAGTTCTATCTACTTATCCTCTGCATGTCACATATGCTAATTCTATACAGCAGAAAGATGCAACCACCACTGCAGGAGCGCAGTCTGACTTCCAAAGACCTCCCATTTGGCTTCCACCATAGCATCTATACCAAGGTCTTACCCATCTCTATTATATATCTCAACCGTTTTCTCTAATGTAAACTAAGATACAGGGAAACAGTTCTTCAAATTACCCTCCAGAGTTATTTATCAGCACCCTTAACAAGCTGTAGTTCCCAGGATTCTCCATTACTGCTGAAGTAGTATACAAGTGCTCTGAAATTGTGGTGTATATGTGACCTCCAAGGAAGCGCTTAATGCAACCTTTATTGCTACCTTATTTTGCATGCTACTCTTATTTGAACAGTAGCAGTCAGTTGGGCAACATGGACAGGGCAGAGCAGTGTTGGTCATGTGCCTTCCCAACACCAGTGATTGCTGCTGGTCCCTGAGATGAGTGGGAAGCACAGCACAGTGTGGGTATGCTTGCAGGAGCACTGGATTGGCTTCACAGCATGCTGAGCTCCCTAGGCCTCTTCCTCTCAGGAACTGGCAATGATACTCAGTTCTGGGAATGCACATGAACAACCCTACCCTCCCTGCACCACCCCATCAACCTGTACTGTATTTTGCACTGCTTTGAGAAACCTTGATTTAGTGGCTTTTGTGTCAGACAAAGAGCAACTATTTGTTCCATAAATTAGGGTAACAATTCTGCTTATGCTACCAAACTCTAGATAGTCTCATATATCTAGTATAAAGTCTGTCTGGGTGTTAGGCCATTAGTTTCTCATGGCCATGTCCTACACATTGGAAAATCATGTTTTGTTTTATGTGTGGTAAGAAACTGTGTTCCCTACAAAGAGATACCGTATTTTTCGGACTATTGGACGCACCGGTCCATAGGACGCACCTAGATTTGGGGGGGGAAATAAAGGAGCCATGCCGAAGCTGCGCGCAGCTTTGGCATCGCTCTGGGAGCTTGCGGGGCTGGGGGAGGAGGAAGCCTTCCGCCAGCCTCCAAACCATGTCGGGAGACAGCGGGATGGCGCGCTGCGCCTCTCCCGCTGTCCCCCGAGTTTGCGGGGCTGGGCCAGCCTTCTAACCAAGTCGGAGGACAGCGGGAAGGGCGCGCTGCGCCCCTGCCGCTGTCTCCCGAGTTTGCGGGGCTGGCGACGGGGAGGAGCAGGCTTCTCCCCCCGCCAGCCTTCTAGACAAGTCGGGGGACAGCGGGAAAGGCGCGCTGCGCCTCTCCCGCTGTCCCCCGAGTTTGCGGGGCTGGCAACGGGGAGGAGCAGGCTTCTCCCCCCGCCAGCCTTCTAGCCAAGTCGGGGGACAGCGGGAAGGGCGCGCTGCGCCTCTCCCGCTGTCCCCCGAGCTTGTGGGGCTGGCGGTGGGGCTCTCCTGAGGCTTGCTTCTCTCACCCCCAGCCTCCAGATCAGGTCGGGGAATAGCGGGATGGCGGAGCACCGCCATCCCGCTATTCCCCGACCTGATCTGGAAGTTGTGGGGCTGGGGGGGGGGAGAAGCAGGCTTGCTCCTCCCACCCCCAGCCTCCAGATCAGGTCGGGGAATAGCGGGATGGCGGAGCGCCGCCATCCCGCTATTCCACGACCTGATCTGGAGGTTGTGGGGCTGGGGGGGGGAGAAGCAGGCTTGCTTCTCCCACCCCCAGCCTCCAGATCAGGTCGGGGAATAGCGGGATGGCGGAGCGCCGCCATCCCGCTATTCCCCGACCTGATCTGGAGGTTGTGGGGCTGGGGGGGGGGGAGAAGCAGGCTTGCTCCTCCCACCCCCAGCCTCCAGATCAGGTCGGGGAATAGCGGGATGGCGGAGCGCCGCCATCCCGCTATTCCCCGACCTGATCTGGAGGTTGTGGGGCTGGGGGGGGGGAGAAGCAGGCTTGCTTCTCCCACCCCCAGCCTCCAGATCAGGTCGGGGAATAGCGGGATGGCGGAGCGCCGCCATCCCACTATTCCCCGACCTGATCTGGAGGTTGTGGGGCTGGGGGGGGGGAGAAGCAGGCTTGCTCCTCCCACCCCCAGCCTCCAGATCAGGTCGGGGAATAGCGGGATGGCGGAGCGCCGCCATCCCGCTATTTCCCGACCTGATCTGGAGGTTGTGGGGCTGGGGGGGGGGAGAAGCAGGCTTGCTCCTCCCACCCCCAGCCTCCAGATCAGGTCGGGGAATAGCGGGATGGCGGCGCTTCGCCATCCCCCTATCCCCCGAGCTTGTGGGGCTGGGGGGGGAGAAGCAGGCTTGCTTCTCCCCCCGCCAGCCTCCAGATCAGGTCGGGGAATAGCGGGGTGGCGGCTCTGCGCCTCCCCGCTGTCCCCAGCTTTTGGGTGCAGGCTGCTGCCCGCAAGCCTTGCGAGCCCGCGGGACATCCCGCCGGGCTTGCAAGACTTGGGATAGCTTCCTGAAGCCTGGAGAGCGAGAGGGGTCGGTGCGCACGGACCCCTCTCGCTCTCCAGGCTTCAGCAAAAGCCTGCATTCGCACCATAGGACGCACACACATTTCCCCTTCATTTTTGGAGGGGAAAAAGTGCGTCCTATAGTGCGAAAAATACGGTACTTGCCATTAGATTTCTTATTACACATATAGCCAAATGCTTGCACAAATCAGTATCTGTTGCTAAGTGCAAGTTACACCATTGTTCTACATTCAGACTATTGGATTTTAATTTCCTGGTAGCAGTTTTGTTTTTTTTACTAAATATGCACCAATGTAATATAATCAAATATGCTGGTATTGCAGATGGAAGCAGTGGCAGAAATATTCAACCAATCTCCTTTACTGGCATAAAAAGTGCATTATATACATGGATCAGAACACAACACAGTTAATGAAACATGGTAGGAGATACTTTAGGATAAAACTGTCCAGACAACATGAGGTACGAAGATGGCTCTTAGGATCTATGGTGACGTAATTTCATAGGGCCACTCAAAAATCTTGCCACATTCCAGATAGCAGAAATATTTAGAATGATGCATTGAAATACATTTGGGATAGCCAGGTTGCAACTTTCATCTCTTGCCTGCCCCCCAGCTCAGAATATAGATTCAGCCATCCCCTTCACGTTCTGTCATCTGTCTTCCCTTCTAGCTTGCATCAGGACAGATTTCTTAAATAAGAGGAAGGAGAAAATGGTCAATGAGTGGAGTGAGCAGTGGCTGCAGCAGAACAAAATGTCTATAGTTCTTTCAGTGTCCACAGCATTTTAGAGTACAGTGAAGCAAGTCCTTGCCCAGAGGAGCTTACCATCTGACATTCAACGTGAGGGATACTAACAGAGCAGCAGGAGGAAAGTGGAGACAGAGGCAAATAGTGAAGCAATTTGGGGCAGCTTTAGCTACATATGTGTTGGCTGTTAGTGGATGCGTTTCTGACAATCCAGTTACCCAGGTTGCCATTTGTCATGCGCAGAAGTCAACATGATTCTAAAGGCATCTGTGCAGATATCATATGCACAAAATTGGCAACACCATGAATAGTAAATTCTTGCACTTTGCTTTTCTGTACTTGAAGCTATGTTTAATTATCCATTCAGGAACAGAATGGATTAGATGCTTCACTTTAAACATCAAATTGTCAAGTGCTTGTTAGCAGCAACAGTTGAGTGAAGTGCAGCACTGTTACGACTTCCATTAAAATACTCACTTCATGGGGTATGAGTGTTCAGCGGCACCTGGGATTCAGACTTTCAGTTAAACCTGAAACTTTGTTTTCAGATGAAACTGCTAGTCACAGATACCATTATTACATGACATGTAAAAACCATTGACTCTTAGCTGCCATGTACAGTTGAGAAGACATATGTTTTTAAGGCTGAAAACTAGAAAACAAGTCCCTTTGCATTTAGTAGGGCATACAGTCAAGGTAACATAATTAAGATGAAACCATTACAACAATTTTATTCTGTTCCCTGCCTTTAGGATAAGGTTTCAAACTGCCTACAAAAGACTTGAAACATTAAAAACAGCACTCAAGGCACCATAACATAATATAAAGACAGGGATATAAAGTCATCCTGAACTCATTCAGTTGCCAGTCCACCACCAAATGAAACAAGTAACTTGCTTTCCTGAGTGAATGGATAGTAAAAGCTAGAGTCCCCTTCAGGTTGTAACAGATTTCACACAGTTTGAGGTTCTAGTAAGTAGCCAGTCCATTTCCGTGGCCAAAGAACTTCATTATGTCAAATAGGTTAGGTTCAGAACAACAGAGGGTTTAATGTTAGCGATTGCTGAGAATATATTTTGCATAGTTCATCAACATTAATTTACATCTATGATCACTGCTATGTCAGGCCAGAAAGTAATAGAAAATGCTTGTCCGAGGGCAGAGCTTTTTCCTCGATTTCCCATGGATCATTTTGTTTATCCTTTGTTCTACAATTAAACTAGTATTGGTGCCTGTACTTGCAAGCAATGTTGTGCATAACAGTTAGTGGTCATGATAGGGATGCAGATCCCCATATGCTTCAGAAGGCACATCCAGTAGTTTGCCTAGAGGAGATGTACATCAAGATCTGCATCAGTTATAGTTACTTCCAAATCCAGAACTCCTTTGCTCAGCGGTGTATCTGAATGGCAGTGCAGTTTTCAAAGTTTTCTAAGATACTTAGTTATTTTAACTATTAAGTGCACTTTGTGAGGACCTACCGTATTTTTCTCTCTATTACACGCAGATTTTTTCTCCTAAAAAGGAAGGGGAAATGTCTGTGCGTGTTAAGGAGCGAATGTGGGGGGGGTCCCTGGAGCCGATTAGGGGAGCGCAGGAACAAAAATCAGCAAAAATCAAATCGTGCGTTGTGTCGGAGAGGGAAACCTGAAAAGAGGAAGTGGTTGCTTTCCTGCATTCTGCCTCAGGGTCTTACTGCCCACCCTCCTCTGTTTCGTTGCTGTGTTTGCTCAAACGGAACAAAGAGCAGGCAAATCCCCTCCCCTCCAGGCAAGCAGAGGGGAAAGCAGAGGTCTTTCCTTCTAATTCCTCTCCGTGCTCCTCGCAGGCAGCCAGAAAACATGCAGGAGGAGAGAGAGAGCTGGCTTCGGTTTGGGGAAACTTTTGCCTTTCTTTCCTCCCTCCCGTTAAATCCCTCTCCTGCTTTCTTAGCCAGCTGCTTCTCTGCACACCGCTCTCTTGTCCCTTCTGTGTTTTTCCTTCACTCCCCACTTAAAATGTAGTTACAAAGCATGGATCCACATGGATCCTCAGGATCTTTGCATTGGGCCACCCCAAATTCACCATCAGATCACATAGCAGCCTGCCCCCCCAAAATCACACACCCACTGTTGCCTGGGGCTGCAATGGTGCAAAAACGTGGTTAAAAAGCATGGATCCACATGGATCCTCAGGATCTTTGCATTGGGCCACCCCAAATTCACCATCAGATCACATAGCAGCCTGCCCCCCAAAAATCACACACCCACTGTTGCCTGGGGCTGCAGTGGTGCAAAAATGTGGTTAAAAAGCATGGATCCACATGGATCCTCAGGATCTTTGCATTGAGCTACCCCAAATTCACCATCAGATCACATGTCTGTGGCCACAGCATGAAGCACAAAAATGATACATCCACTGTTTCATTCAGAATTTTTTTCCTTGTTTTCCTCCTCTAAAAATGATGTGTGTGTTATGGTCAGGTGCGTGTTATAGAGCGAAAAATACGGTAAATTATTTCTGATTTCAAACATACAGTGCTGCCTAAAACTATAGTTTAAAACAAACTGGTTAATGTGAATGAGCAGCATGTTGGTGCACACTGTTCAAAAGTTCCCATGTTGCTCCTGCTGCTGCCACACCATAAACAAAATAAGCCGGAGTTTGGCTTGTCGTGTCATCCAAACCCCAGCTTGTGATTTCTCTCCAAGCAAGCATTTAACCAAGGTTTGTTCTCGTTCATGGTTTAGTTGGAGAGAAACAAACCCTGAGCCTGAGTTTTGATGACATGACAAGCCAGACTCTGCAGCGGGATAGGAACGAAGCTGGAATCTTTGAGCAGCCTGCATTGTATTGCTGTTTGTTTCTTTGAAATGTGGAATACCTATGTGTTTACTTAAAGACGAAGAAGCAAGGAATACTCTCAATCTGACATTCTGAAACTGTAAACACTCTGAAACTTTTAAAACTCAGCAAGTCATGATCAAACAGTACACATTCATTTTAGGTATACTTTGGGGTGGTTGCTGGTTTTTTTTAAAAAAAAGTGTGCCTGTTTTTAATAACTTGCTATTGGGAATTTTCCCAAGAAGTGATATTTACTGTAGGTTTTTTTTATGTCTTCATAAGCTACTGCAGGTCTCAAGCTTCTAGTAAAGTGATAAGTGGGGAGGAGCATTTTTCAAGCAAGAAGTGCCTGGCTTGGTTTTATGAATATGCAGGTATGAAGCTGGTACATTTCTAAACTCTAGTTTTTGCTTCACTTATTTAGTAATAATTGATAGCTGTTTCTTTCCTCCTCAAAATAACTACGTATTTTTTGGTCTATAAGACTCACTTTTCCCCTCGTGTGCATCTTATGGAGCAAATGCAGGCTGCACAGCTATCCCAGAAGCCAGAACAGCAAGAGGGATCACTGCTTTCACTGCACAGCGATCCCTCTCGCTGTTCTGGCTTCTGGGATTCAGAATATTTTTTTTCTTGTTTTCCTCCTCCAAAAACTATGGGTTTTGTCTTATGGTCTGGTGAGTCTTATAAAGCGAAAAATACGGTATTTCACTTACACTTACTTAAGCATAATGGGGGGGGGGCATTTGTCCACAGTGTCCAATTTTTTAAAACCGCTTGAAGCTTGCAAGACAGCCTTGCAAACAATTACTGAAGGAATGATTGCTTACCTTAACATTGTTTGCCTGTCTGTCCCTTCTACCCAAAAGTCCATGAGGTTCACTGCTGGCACTTGTCAGTCAACAGTAAAAGGCCATTCTTATCTCAGGCTATGTTTTTGTTTCACTCATAAACATCTACTGACCCTTAAGGAAATACTGAAGCATCAAGAATTTGGATCCTCTTGAGAAGAACACCAGTTTGGGATGATTATATCTCTCTCCAAACTGCAGAATTATGTTTTAATGTGTCTTTGTATGTAAGTGAATGAGAGCCTGTTTTGTGTAATCAGATACGCTGCACTAACCACTTAGCTTGTTTAAACCTCTGTGCTTTCACAGAAAAGGGGTTAATCTGAGGCTGAACTGAAAGCATTGAAGAGAGTCCCTTGAATAATTGCCTCTGTTTGTTCAGAACTGTAAATAGTGGCATGACATTCCCTCAGGCATACTGAGGTGGTTGAAATTTGGCTATCTCACTCCAAACACACAGTGAACTGAGTTGATGAACTGGAGGACATGCTTCTCAGTTAGGACTCTTGGTTCAGGATAGTAGTCCTAAACCAAATATATCCAACAATGTATTGCTTAAATTGGTCTTGTGACATTTGCAGCCGTGTGTTGAGTGGCATTGTTCTAGGTCCAGGGACCCCAGGTGTCTGAACAACTGGGTTAGGGACAATTTATAGTAGATAACTGGCACAAAGGCAGGGAGTGCTTAACCCTTCCTGTGTCTGTTAATATCTCTGAGCCAATCCAAATATGGATGTGCTGCCAAGCATTTTGTCTGATCAGAAGTAAGACTAGTATGATATTTGAATGGCATGTGTTAGCTTGCTTTCTTTTGTTTTGAAGGTGATGATGAAGTGGTAGGGCCAGAAGGAATGGAGAAATTCTGTGAGGACATTGGCGTTGAACCTGAAAATGTAAGTCTTGTCCCTAAAGACCAATATGCTATTTCCTGCAAATCGTTAGACTCAGATTTTCAAGTCTTCCTCCTCCTCCCCAACAAACGTCTTCTTCACTTGCATTGTGCATTAATTTTACTGATGGAAATTGATGTGCTTAACCCCTCCCCATTCACCAGTTCTCCAATACACATGCCTCTTCATCAGATTTCTATGCTGCCTTTCCATAACATGATGTTTAGAGTGACTCACAGTAGCTGTGCAAGCAGCTACAAAATATTGAAGTAGACCAAAAATATTTATAACTATATATGTGTGTGTGTGCGCGCGCGCTGAACACACCAAATTCTTAATAGAAATGGTTGTTTAATAAATAACAATATCTAGGGGTCTGTAATTTTGGCTGGTCTTGGTATCCAAATCAGAGATTGTGGTCACCAGATTTCTCTCCCCTTCCAGTCCAATAAATCCTCCCCGCCACCCTTTCTGTACGAGAGGAAGGTGAGGTGTCTGTTGTTAGTTGAGTGCCTCCATGCATCTACAGCCAAGCCAGCCTTCTACCAGCCTTTCCTATAGGAAAAGCCAGGAAGGAGCAGACCAGCTTGGGTGCTCAGAGGAGTGTTACACCAGACAGCTCCTCAGTGAAGCAGCCAAACAACCCCAGTTTACCTCGCAATCTTGGATCACCCCGTAACTGCTAGGCTGATATATACTGTATTTGCACACCCCTCCACAGCTTCAAATTTTACAAGAAGTCTGGTCACCTGTCTCCTTGTTCACAAGGCAGCTGCACAGTTGCCGTGATGACCAGAAATATTGAGACCTGATATTACAGTAATGTACACCTTTAGTTAACGGTTACTTTGTATCAGAAAACTCAAGAATAGCAATTGGTTTATTTTCTTACATATGAAACTATATATTGCAATAACTACCTAACAAAATGGTTTTGCATTACCTCTACAAACACAGGTTTGGTTACATCTTTGCCAAGATAACGCCACAAAACTTAAGGGGGGAAGTCTTCTGCAGTTGAGCTAATTTTAAATCACATCTTCATTTTTAATCCTTTGGATTTGTATTGCTGTTCAGAGAAAATAAACCAGGTGTTAAATAGATAGTGTTTTTCTTGTAAACATATGTTATTAAATTACTATTGGAGCATCTTTCCAGATGTTGGTCTGAAGCTACTTACATAAAAAATACAAAGTATAATCTGTACAACAAACATAAAACTATAAGAATCCCCCCCAAAACAACCAAGGCAGTCAGACAATTAAAATCAATAGCAAAAAATAGTCAGGATGCAAAACAACAATCATCAATATATTTCTGTCCTGATTGGTCTTCATTAGTACCTGTGGGACAGAACAGCATGCCTGTCAGAAGAGGTATGTCATTAGGACCTTCCAAAAGGCTTGAAGCATAGGAGCCTGCCATAGATCCGCTGGCAGGAAGTTCCAAAACCATGGAACAACCATGGAAAAGGCTCTCTCCCTCATGGCGCCCAACCTTGTTGATGTAGGAAATGAACACATGAGGAGGGTCTCCATTATAGATCTCCAGGTGCAGCAGGCAGAAACAGGTGCAGGCAGTCCATCAGATATCTTGAATTTTAATTTCTCCCTTTTCCCATTCCCATACAGATTATTATGCTAGTTTTAGCCTGGAAACTGGAGGCTGAAAGCATGGGATTTTTTACAAAGGAAGAATGGTTAAAGGGGATGACCTCATTACAGTAAGCTTTTTATATTTGAAATCATCTTCATGCATGGCTGAAAGGGCAAACTTTTTCTACAGAACCTTAGCAAAGAGCACGGCAGATGGAATGTTGGGCACTATTATCAAGAGGGCTTTTGGCTTTGACTGGAAAGGTCCTGTCACTTTCTGGTGCTCCTAACTTAAAGACCACTGAACTTTGTGTTGAACTCTACTTTTAAAAAAATATCAGAAAAGCAAGTACTCCTATGAAGTATTGCTGTGTGATTTATACAGTTGTAAAAAAAAAAAAAATCAACTTGCAGGCTGTTTGATGCATAATAATATTTCTCCTATTTTATCTGGCTGGGGCTGATAGGAGTTATAGTCCAAAACAAATGAAGAGCACCACGTTGAGGAAAGCTGAACGAGAGTAATAATGTCCTCCCCACTGAAGTCCTAGGTCAATTGGTGGTTAGAGCAGGCATCTTTTTGGCAGCCAAGAGGGAAGGAAGCTCACTGCAGCTATTTCTTCACTGGTCAGTGAGGCCAGACAGGGTAGACAGGGTACAACCTTCCAGTATTCCTTGTTCCAAGAATGTCCTTTGAACCTCTATTTGTATATTCTCTGTAGAAACAGCCCTAACCCTGGTAGTTTAAATACTTTTCTACTATTTTGTTAAAAGTGTGCATTGAAAAAGTGTATTTTATATACTTCTGTCTCCTCTCCCCCCAAAAAAGAATGTTTGGCATGTAATTTTTTAATTTTTTATTTTAAGATGTGACTGCACAGAAAAGCTGCAGAGTAAATTTGATTTTTTGCGCTCTCAACTGAATGATATTTCAACATTTAAGAACATCTACAGATATGCCTTCGATTTTGCAAGGGTAAGTGCATCTTCTCCTTATAAAAACATGCAAGGAACTTGCCATTTATATCTGAGTGCTGCCTTTTTTAAAATCTCTTTAGGATAAAGACCAGAGAAGTCTGGATATTGACACTGCAAAATCTATGTTAGCTCTTCTACTTGGAAGAACGTGGCCTCTGTTTTCAGTATTTTACCAATACTTGGAGGTAAGCACACATTTAAAAAAATAAAAGGTGTTGCAAATTTCATTTGCCTTGTGAATAGGTCTACAAAAACACCGTAAATAACAACAAAAACAAAATCTCAGCTGATCTCCAGTTTATGAATGTGTACCTTCTTGGTCTCACTATAGGCAATCCAGTGAGGCAGTTTAAGCCTTTTTTCATTTCCTCTTTGCTTTTGGAATGGGAGACAGTGCCTCTATTTCTATACGCACTCAGTTCCTTAGTTCCATTTCTATACTGACCATCAACCAAATTTCATCTGCTGAGTGGTTATGTCCACCCTACCTTCATATTTCACAAGAAATGTTTGGGTTCCTACATATGTTTCGACCCCTTAGAAACAAAATATTTTATGATTGTTGGAACTACTTTAGAATGGACAAGCAGAATTAGATTTGCATGACATCACCACTAGGTGGGTCTTGTGGATAAGATGTTGGAACTTCCTGTGCTTTCTATATCAACTTCAGCTCCTGTTGCTTATGCATATCAACCCCATTGCCTTTCTGTGCCACATGATGTCATTTGCTACCAGCTGCCCTTTTCCATGTTTGCATGCCTTCCTTTGAGCCTTGCACAACATTGCTCCCCATTCCCAGGCAATAAATCTTCAAGGCGGCTCCTCCACCCCACACCTGCTTCTTCCTCAAACATTTCCTCAGCTACTGTAATAACTTGGCTTGTGCAAAGAAAACTGAACACATTATTGTTCCTAAATGCAACACATTGCGGGCTGAGACCTGATGTCTTATTTTTCTGCAGCAGTCAAAATACAGAGTAATTAACAAAGATCAGTGGTACAATGTGTTAGAATTCAGCAGAACTGTCCATGCAGATCTTAGCAACTATGATGAAGATGGGGCATGTGAGTATTCCCGTTTCAATTAAAATACTCTAAGTGATACTTTAATCCCCACAGATTTATCTCTCAGTCTCAGGCACTGAAATCAGGAAATAAAAATCCGTCTGCCTTTTCTTTGGAGATCCTCTCTAAATAGGCAGAGTTATCCTCTCTGAAGAGCAGGCAGAGGAATCTTTTACCCCCAGTGTAAGCACTAAGCAGTGCTAAGATTGAAGGGAATGTCCCCTGCCTCCTCTTTAAAGGGTAGGATCCTCCCCCCAACCCACCACTGGAGAGCAGGTGAGTGGGAATGCTGCCTTTTACGTTGATCCTTCTGTGCAAATGAAAGGCAGGATTTTCTCTCACTCCCTCCGCAGTACTGCAATGGGTAAGGCTGGAAGTGCTGCATGTGTACATGCATCTCTGCATATTTGTGTGAGAGTGTATGTGTGAGTATATGTGAGGTGGTATATGCCTAGCGAATGTGGGTGCTGCATACGTGAGAGTCGTGTAGTATGTGCACAGATACATTAACCTCCCCACTGCTGAGATGTGGCCCTCAGGGGTGACTGAAACAGGTTAGCCACTCCTGAGCAAGAGCTACATGTTAAGATGATTTAAGACATAATTCTTTCTGTCTTTGTTATGATTCAACTAAAACGCAACATGTTATAACTGGCATTATTTCTTCTGCAGGGCCTGTTCTTCTTGATGAATTTGTGGAGTGGCAAAAGGTTCGCCAAGCATCATAGCAAGAGCAGCTTTGAAGAAGGTGCTGGATCTTGTGATGTTGCAAAAACTGAGTCAAAACCAAGGGTTGCGTTCACATCCTTATGAACTTTAGTCATTTTTTTCCTTTTATTTTTAAAGGAAGCCTTGTTACATGTGAAATGGGCATTGAACCACACCTCTTCTGAGACTGAAAATTGGAGAGTTTCGTCTTAAGTTTCTAGCATTTCAGAACAATAAAGATTCAGATTTGTAACAGTCTTAAAAGTGAAGGATATCCCTTGAATATGACTGTGGTTTCCATGTTCAAAACCAAAACATTGTAGAGTGCATCAGAAGTATCTTGTATGAGTGTTTGAATCCTGGAGATGTGTTTAAAATTGTAGTTGTAAAGGAATCTGATATGGTAGGTCGCTGATGAAATGATTGTTTTTAGGAAGAAATGTTAACGTCGAAGCCTTGGCTGGTGTTTTGCCAACACCCACCATCGCTTGTGCCATAGTTTACAGCTTCATATGGAGACATGGCCTTAAAATATTTTTTTCTGCCGTTCCCAACATTTTGTCTTCTAATGAAACATTCATAATTGTCTTAATTATGAATTAACTTAAAAGGTACTAAAAGGATGGTGATGTCTGTAGCATCTGTAGGACCTTGAAAACATTAAACTTGTGTTTGATTAGAAACTGGCTTAAATATTAAAAAAAAAAAAACCCTAAGAAGGCAGAGCTAGAACTTCAATGAAAACACTGCAGATGATCCTCCTTCCTCTTCATCTCCTAATGTGGGACCTTTGGTTTTATTACCTGATTTCATGTGTCTACTTAGCCTGAACTAAGAAAAGTTGCCGTATCCTCATGTGTTTCATAGCCATTTAGCAAGAACATGAAAAGGCACAGTTGTGTGTGCTGAGTTGCATTGAAAATCAAGGCATGTGCGGAAAGCTGAACTCAGCTATCTCTCTTGTTTATTATTTGAGCACCATCATAACTGCCATAACCTTCAAATTCTACTTCCATATATCTTGAGACAGAGAGATTGGCTGTTTAGTCTGTCAAACAGGAATTCCCAAGGCCTATTTTGTAATAAATAAATGTACGGGGTGAAATGGCAACAAGTTGGCATGGTGAATGTTAAAGAAATCATTTGCATCCCTTCTTCCACTCAGGATGCTATTTCTGTTTACATCATCATCCTTTTAGCATATCTAGGTCAACTTTATTAATTGCCCCCATAGCTTACCCATGCTAGGTGAGACATGGTAGTATTTGGCTCAGGATAATGAGAAATGTGCTGTGTGCACTGTAAGCAGGTTCAGGTAGTACAAGATATCCAGAATGTTTTGTCCAGACAAGATGTTGCTTTGGTGCATTTCCCCCCTTCTGATCATAGAGTCCTTAAGTATCTGTTTTGGGTATTCAATAGAAAAGGGCTATTTCTTTTGCAGCTCTGCCAGCTGTTCAGGTGTATGTGACCCAAGTTAGTCATTGGAATTGTTTTGCGTCATCTTATAGGGATGACCTTACACTGTGTTATTTTGCTTTTCTGTAATTCTGCACAGGAAAAAGGAGATTGGAGTGAGGGGAAGCATCTTAACATTTCAAACTTGCTGCTCTTACTTCATTGCTTGTGTTAATGTGTATGCCATTACATTTTAGATAACCTTGGGAGAGTTCTTAGACTCATATGAACATGGTCTGTACCAGTTTTTTGTTTTTGTATTGACATAGCCACTTATTAATATTTGATGCCATACCATCCTAAGTCTGCAGTCTTAAGCATATTTCACCTGGGAGCGAGTCCCATTGAACTTGGCGGTTCTGGGCTGCAAGTTTGTGCATCAAAAGAACACTGTTGGACAGTACAAGATGGCTATTTGATTACCTCCAGAGTGCGAGTGGGCAGAAGAAAATGCATTATCAGATTAATATCGTGGATATGAAAAATGCTGCAGTGTGTCTAAATGAGACATGAGATGTTTTCTTTAAGAGATTGCTTTTGCAAAGTGCTATTTACTGTTCCAAACCCAAATCCTCGGTAAAATCTTTTTTGGTGTTTCCCAGGACAGGCTATGATTTAGGATGATGTCTTTCCCAAAAGAGGGCAATGCAGCCTTTAAAAGAAGTACAGCCACGAGGGAGGCCTGTCACAGTTGGCACTGGACTGGCCTCTGGTATGGGCACTTTCTCGCGCTCTGATACCGATGGGATGGAGCAGCTTGAAATTGCATCTAGTGATAAGGCACAGGTCGCCACAAGGTCATTCTCTTCCCCTGGTTTTTTGCCATGGTGCTTCCCCTCCAACATGTCCCCATCCTAATTACGTCTTCAGTGATATGCACAATCTCTTGGGGATTAAACCCCGAAGAAAATGGGGCAGACCTCAGAGCAAGCATGCATAGGATTGAACCATCAAGTCATCCTAATTGGCATCCAGTCCTTTGTGTTGTGCTTTAGAAAACCTTTCTCTCAGGTTTTTAAAGTCTCAAGATACGAATCAGGAAAGCGCAACTATGTTTATAATGTAAACAAAACCATCTTTTAATTCAAGTGATTAATTAAAAAAAACTAGCCCAAAGGAGCTGGTATTAACATGGTAAATCGACAGACTGTTGTTTCCACCATTGCCAGTGTCTTTACTTAATGTGAAGGTATCAACTTGCTGTGTATGACTTGTATCTCTGAGGTTTTATCACTATTCTTATAATAAAACCATGTTTCAGGGATTTAGACCTTGTTTCTTGTGAGTGGTTTTTAAAATACCAATATACTATTAAAATGATAATGGGTGTGTGTTACATGTTCAGAGTCACTTCTGCAAGAAGATAGAATTTCGTTGAGAGAAGCTTTTCCATATTGCTTTTTGTTTTTAAAGTAAAGACAGAGAGAAAGAAAAGTATTCAGTGTTCAGTTATCAGACACTAATTAAAACTGGAATACAGTGGTGCCTCGCAAGACGAAATTAATTCGTTCCGCGAGTTTTGTCGTCTTGCGATTTTTTTCGTCTTGCGAAGCACGGTGTCGGAAAAGTTTTGGAAAAGCTTCAAAAATCACCAAAGTCTTCAAAAACCTCAAAAAAGGCTACCACACCGCATGCTATGAGTTGCTCCTCGAAGTCAAGTCGCAACTGTATTAACGGTGTTAAGAAAAAGGAAACAAACTTGCAAGACGTTTCCGTCTTGCGAAGCAAGCCCATAGGGAAAATCGTCTTGCGAAGCAGCTCAAAAAACAAAAAACCCTTTCGTCTTGTGAGTTTTCCGTCTTGCGAGGCATTCGTCTTGCGAGGTACCACTGTACTTCCAAATACTGTGGTAGCATAAGAATGTTTGATTTATAACACAAGAAATTTTTTAACCAAAACTAATTTTACAGGGGGGCTCAACATATGCAAACTTCAGGCCTTTTTAGGGAGGGGAGGGATACAGGTTCTACAGTCAATCATGCATGTTAACTATTGACAGTGGAAAATTATGGGTAAGGTATGGACACTCACGCTGAAGAAAATCTCTCAACCATCAAGGTGATAAATTCTCCATAAATCTTCATAGGTCCCATTTGACTAGATTGGTGAAATCCAATCTAGAGCTTCTATTGGTTTCCTACCAACTTATTTTAGTCAGGTGTTTCTTTTTGTCCATCAAATTTGTAGAGCACCCGAGTCCATGAAATGGACAAGCATGGAGCGGAGTGGGGAGCTTAAGTATTTAAATCCCTGTGAAACAAGCAACTTACAGATACCAGATACCGAGTCTCCAATTGATTTCATCACAGAATAATGGAGTTATTCTCCGTTTCTTTGGTGTGATGGGTTAATTTAGCAAAAGCACTTGTTGCCAACTGTGGAAACGATGGTACCAAACAGAATAGTATTCCCATGAAGATGTTAATAATTACTGACACACAGTGAATGAGTTTGTTGTGGCAAGAACCTGAAGCCATGGTTCAGCTGCCTGAAAGAACTGCATTCATTAGGCTCAATTGTCTTCAATGTTTTATCTTTGAGAGGTCAGTGTTGGGACTGCTTACAAAATGTACCGCACAAATTCAACAAATTCAGGGACACGGCTGATTGACTTTTTGTAAAACCTTTCTCTCTCTTTTTTTTTTTTTTAAAAGGTATGCCGAAATGCAATTTGTATGTGTCTTTAGCTTTCTGGAATGTAGAAGGTAGGAGCTCTAGTGATCTTAAGTCTTGAGACAACTAGAAAGTTTCTGCTATTAGCAAAAACGGAAACGTGCGTCCAGCATTTTATGAACAACTATAAACAAATCTGTAATTTAGGCTTGACTCAATTCCAAGTGCGGTTTTCCATCCCACAAGAAGAAAATCAGTTGCCAATCATAGGTATATATTTACGGGGAGGAGGGTGAAAAGCAGCTCAGAAGTTTTGTCAAGTTATAAAGCCGCACATTTGAGCTTTGATACTGTCGTGTCATTTCTGCCTTTGTTTCTACCACATGTTATGACATAGGATGGATAACTTGATTAGGTGGTTATGATGCATGACCTAGGAAAACTTATTGTGGTTTGTTGAGAAGTTGCTCCGAATTTATGTCAAGATTTTCAAGTTTTCCACAGGATTGTAGACCGAGATTGAAACCAGTGGGATAAAAGTTTCCATTGACTATAAAAATTCCTCATTAAAGACGGTTGTGCATTTTAAATCTAGACTTGCATGCAGATGGTCCCAGTTTCAAACCACAGCATCTCCTGGTGGGGCCGGGAGAGCATCTTGTCTGAAATCCTGAATATCGGCTGCCTGTCAGTGTAGATAGTACTGAACTGGGAGAAACAATTGTCTGACTGATATAAGGCACCTATGTATTCCGCTTTTCCACTACTCTTAATACTTCCTCATGTGAACAAAAGGGTCTTTGTGACCTCTTTCCCTATTTGCATTGTTCCCTCAACAGAGTGAACATCACTCACCTGAACTCACCGCTCACCTGATCCTTCAGCAGTTGCTCTTTAATCTTGTCAAGAGCATCCTTTACCAGTGAATTCTTCCCCTTAGTGCAGGGGTAGGCAACCTAAGGCCCATGGGCCACAAGCGGCCCACAGGGGTTGTTTAACCGGCCCACTAGCCGCCCGCTTGGTGAATCCCTGCACGCTGCAATAAACCGGCACAACATGGCGCAGGGACTCACTTCCGTGGGGCTGGAAATTGCGTCTGCGCAGACGCCAGAAATCACACACACAATCTGGCCCACAGAGGGATCTCCACTGGAGTGAACCGGTGAGGTAAACCTTGCCGACCCCTGCCCTAGTGGATGCTGATCTTATTTCTCTCCTGTAAAGTTGCCAACCGTTTGATATTTTATCAGTCCCATTGGTATTTTTGCCTCAGAGCTGGTACTAAGTATTTTGAGTTGTTAAAAAGCACAGTTGTACCTGTCAGCCTTATGGAGCCTGGCCCACCAAGATTGTCCCTTGCTTGTTCATCTTACATTTATATTCTGCCTCTCTTTTATCACAGTACGCAAGGCAGCTTATGTGTGGTTCCCAGCCAGACATGGAGCAGACCTAGATGAGCTTAGCTTCAGGAAGGTGGTGGCCTTGCACACCTTCAGACCATACCCCAGGATTTATTTATTAATCTATTTCTACCCCCACCTTTCTTCCAAGGTGCTCAATATGACATACACAGGCCCTCCCCACCCTTCGCATCTTATCCTCACAACCCTGTGAGGTGGGTTAGGCTGAGAGATTGTGACTGGCCCATCATGGCTGAGTGGGGATTTGTACCCTGGTCTGCCAGTTCTAGTCCAGCACTCCAACCGCTGCTTGCAATACAGCTTCTGCTTGTCTATTATTGGAAAAGCAAAAATCACCTTATGTCGTATGACAAGCTGCTACCACTAGAGGTCTTCTAGTACTTTGGCAGACTAGACTATTGTATGTGAACATACGCAAAACAAAAACTTAGAAGAATCCAAGGAATCTCAAATAATTGAGGTTATTAGGTTAGGCTGAGAGAGAGTGATTGGCTCAAAGTTACCCAGTAGACTTAGTTGCCCAGCCTGGCCGCTGGTGTCCATTGAGGTTGGTTGGGTGGAAGACAGGGAGTCCAACAGTAGATGGTGCTAGAGCCCCATGATAGGCAGAGCCAACAAGTTCTCATTTGGTCCCCCCACCCAGGGGGAGGAAACTGACAGGCTGCACCACCCCTGCACTGAATGCAAGTCATAAAGCAAGTAGGTGGGGTCTAGTTGAGGGCAGACTGAAGTTGTTGGGGCAGCACCTCATTTTCCCTAATGGGCCAGCCTCCACGAGGCTTGTTCTCACCTGCCTATAATTATGCTGGTTAGGGATTCGTCTGTCAGAAATAGCGTAGCGTCCAGGCAGAATTTGCGATAATCATGAAAATGTCATGGAAAACCCGGACAACCTATGTTGGAAGCTCAACAACTTTAGTGTCTGGATTTTCACTTTTTGAAATATGGCAGCCTTGCTTTAAGTAGGTTTGCCTATGAATGTGAACTGAACTGAATTTCTCCCCCATCCCTGTTATCCTGAATATTGTGACTGCATTGGACAGGTGGGATATACACATCTTGTTAATAATCCTGTCCTGGTTCTGTTTTTTTCTCAACTGCTTTTATTTGCTTTAGTACTGGAACTTCTTTTATGTTGTTGTTGTTTAGTTGTGTCCGACTCTTCGTGACCCCCATGGACCAGAGCACGCCAGGCACACCTGTCTTCCACTGCCTCCTGCAGTTTAGTCAAACTCATGCTGGTAGCTTCAAGAACACTGTCCAACCATATCGACCTCTGTCGTCCCCTTCTCCTTGTGCCCTCCATCTTTCCCAACATCAGGGTCTTTTCCAGGGAGTCTTCTCTTCTCATGAGGTGGCCAAAGTATTGGAGCCTCGGCTTCAGGATCTGTCCTTCCAGTGAGCACTCAGGGCTGATTTGCTTCAGAATGGATAGGTTTGATCTTCTTGCAGTCCATGGGACTCTGAAGAGTCTCCTCCAGCACCATAGTTCAAAAGCATCAATTCTTCGGCGATCAGCCTTCTTTATGGTCCAGCTTTCACTTCCGTACATCACTACTGGGAAAACCATAGCTTTAACTATGCGGACCTTTGTTGGCAAGGTCTTTTATAGTGGAACTTCTTTTATAGTGGAAGTCATAAGCCACCATGTGGGCCCTAAAGAGCCACGCCACGAGGATTAAAACCACAGCAAACCCACCCAGTTCCCATTCTTTAGAATACCATATACGGTCCATAGAAAATAGCTCTCATCTGAGCAGGGTCTTGATTTACAAACGCCCTCCCTCTTTCCTGCTGCCTGTATTTACTAATGTCTCCCTTGGTGAGCTCAGCTTTTTGTTTTGCTTTTTGCTACGCGAGTCGTTTAGTTCGCATCAAGGCACAGCATGGGCTAAGGAGCTGAACAGCCAAAAAAACTGTTCTGAATTCTAGGATGGGACTAGATCAGATCACTTTTCATGCCCCATTGCAGCAGAAGTACCAGGCTGCTGTGAGCTTTCCGCATTAAAACAGTCGCCGCTTTGTGCTTGCCAGATGAGCACAAAGCCACTTGATGTTCCGCCAGCTTCGATGCCGACTCGCAGCTGTCTGCTGCAGAGCTCCCAATAGCATCTCCAAATTTAATTGGAGAAATGTTGCACTGTGCCCAGTGGTTGCCCTGCCCTGTAGGCTTGAGCCAAGAAACACTTGGCACCCCAATTCCACGGAGCTGCAAAAGGATGCTGTCCTATTTTTTTTCTGAATGGGCCTTTCTTTTTAGGTGAAAACAAATGCTGTTTTTATTATGTGTTGTATTACTGGCACTGATTAAGCCCAGATTTTAAAATTGTACTACTGAGGCATTTTCCCTGTTGTGTCAGGGCTGCATCCAAGGCCTCTGCAACTCCTGGTGCTTTTTTATTACTATTGTTAATTTATGATGTTTGTATCCCACCATCCCCCAAGGAGCTCAAGGTGGCTTACATAGTTCTACACACACACACACACATTTTGTCATCACAACAACCCTTTGAGGTAGGTGAGGCTGAGAGTAAGAGCCTGGCCCAAGGTCACCCAGTGGTTGAGTAGGGATTTGAACTCTGGTCTCCCAGATCCTAGTCTGACATTCTAACTGTTAGTTTCTGTTTGCCACTGTGCAGTGCTTTTGGAGTCACAGGACTCTGTTTACATTCCAGGGATTTCAGACTGTTGGAAGTCTCACGGAAGACAGGAGACGGATGTGATGTTACTGGTTTCCTGTTCCTTTGTTGTTCAGTTGCTCTCTGCTTTCACAGAGAGAGGATGTGTTTTCTGTCTGCGTAGTAAGAAATAAAGCATAGCGATGTAGCCATAAATCTCATCACTTCCGTGTGCTGCTTTGATTCTCTGCTGAATAGGAATGTGCCTGAGCCTTATCAGAGGCTCAGGTAATCAATCACGTCGGAGGCGATTCCGGAGGACTCAGACGGAGGAGGATGAGCTTTATCAGCTCGGTCGAGCAGAGATTCTGACACTAACCACTACGCCAACTGGCTTCCCACTCCAGGGGTGCTGCCTATGTGAGAAAGGTGAATGCTGAAACAACCGTCTCATCATTTGGGTTCATTGCAAGACATGCTCAGCCAGCACAGGACAGAATGCAACCCAAGGGGTCTGTTCGTCTATTTAGAAAAGATTTAATCCCAGGAAGATATTTAGCTAATAGGAATGTTGCAAATTTCAATAATTTCAAGAGACCACTTTTATTTTGGCAAAATATACGCCAGCTTATTACTGAGGATCAGTGCCTAATAATAATAGTGTGAAATATGAAAAGCTATCTTTATATATTTCTTAAATTGCAGAATAACAAGCGCTTGCAACTAAAGTCCACTCACTCATGATTCATCATACATTTCCAGCCCTTCCTTTGCAGTTTTCACAAAATTACAGCACCGTGGACTTTTCCTTATTTTTCTTGGGGTGTTTGTACACTTTCAAGGCCAGCTTGCACCACAACATGTGCAGTTAAACAAAGGTATGATCTGGTTCAAAAATTCGGGTTGGGGGAATGAATCCAGATTCCCGCCCCCGTTGGGGGCAGGGAATAAGAAGGAAAAATTGAGTTTCGTTCTTGTAGCCCTATCAGCTAGGTGATTGTAATTGTCAGTGCTGAAAGTGATGACCTTCTGGTGTTGGTAGAAATTCCAGGGTCAATGGCCAAGACCCCAAAAACAGAATTTTGGTTAGAGCGGAGTAGGGAGGTTTGACTTAATTTCCTCAGACAGCAGTTCTCCTTCACCACTATGTGACCAGCTACCTTTGAACAAGATGGCGGTTTCAAAAGCATTGTTTGATGCAGGATCAACTATTAGAAGAGGGGCAAAACATTCCATTTGCTTACAAAGGGGTGAGGAACTTCCAGCTGCTGAGCCACTCCAATTTGTCCACAAGGCCATTTTCCCCAAAACCATATTGACCTGCCAACAGCTGGTGTCCCTGGGTGACACTAGCTGGTGGGGCAGGGTTCATTCGGCCCAGCATACCTGAAGGAGCGTCCCCACCCCCATCGTTCAGCCCGGACACTGAGGTCCAGCTCCAAGGGCTTTCTGGCGGTTCTCTCACTGTGAGAGGTGTGGTTACAGGGAAGCAGGCAGAGGGCCTTCTCGATGGTGGCACCCGCCCTGTGGAATGCCCTCCCATCAGATGTCAAGGAAATTAACAACTACTTGACTTTTCGAAGACATCTGAAGACAACCCTGTTTAGGGAAGTTTTTAATGTTGGATGTTTTATCGTGTTTTTAATATTCTGTTGGGAGTCGCCCAGAGTGGCTGAGGAGACCCAAGACAGATGGGCAGGGTAGAATTAATTAATTAATTGATTGATTGATTGATTGATTGATTGATTTCTGCCTTGTGCTTCCCTGCAGGAAATGCACTGGAGAAGCAGAACCCTGCACAGAGCAGGCTTGAACCCTCTGCTCATCAACTGGTGAGTGGAGAGTTCAATCCTGCAGGATGCTGCTTCAGTAGCATGCTTACTGCCAGGAGGTAGAGGTCTGTATCAGGGCATTCCTGGCAGAAAACATGCTGGCGAAGCAGCACCTTGATATTTTACGAGAGAGTGGTATATAACTACTTTTATGCATAAATCTTCAGGAATGCACAATGCAAGGCTCATCGGCTGATTGTAGCCCCTTCCCTGATTATTCGTGGCTCCTGGAAGAATTCCAAATGCCCAGTTTTGGCAGGCTGATTTCACCTTGTTGTGGGGAAATCTGTGCTATCACACACAGGCACATCCACAGAAAGAGAGAGGTGGCAAAGTATCTGTATCAGCCTTGCATAGGATGTCCACTTAAAGGTAAAGGGACCCCTGACCATTAGGTCCAGTCGTAGCCGACTCTGGGGTTGCGGCACTCATCTCGCTTTATTGACCGAGGGAGCCGGCGTACAGCTTCCGGGTCATGTGGCCATCTGGCGAACCAGAGCAGCGCACAGAAATGCCGTTTACCTTCCCACTGGAGCAGTACCTATTTATCTACTTGCACTTTGACGTGCTTTTGAACTGCTAGGTTGGCAGAAGCAGGGATCGAGCAACGGGAGCTCACCCCAATTCGAACCGCTGACCTTCTGATCGGCAAGTCCCAGGCTCTCTGTTTTAACCCACAGCACCACCTGCGTCCCGGGAGACCAGAGTTCAAATCCCAGCTCAGCCACAATGAAGCTCTCTAGGTGAACCATGGGTGAGGCACAGTATCTCCGCCCAATCTACCTTGCAGGGTTGTTGTAAAGATAAAATGAGGCAGAAGAGAACCATGTGCACCTTGAGCTTCTTGGAGGAAAGATGGGGCATAAATTCAGCAAGATAAACAAACAAAATCAGAGTCATCTTGGAGACCGTTTCAATAAAAGTGAAGCGCTTAATCCGAAAGGTGCAGATACGAATATTGCACTTGGACTGAAATACAGACACTGCTAGCTGTAATGAGATTTAAGAAAGTGCTTGTGGGGCATGCAACAAAATGTTGGAGTGCGCAGTGCTCCTGGTCAGAATTCCAGCAAACCTGTTTCATTCTCCCTCTCTCCCCAGCCAGGTTTTCCATTCCTTATCCCAGGCCAGCCTGAGGCCAAGAACAAGATGGCGTCACCGCCATTCCTTGTACACAAGCCAACTAGGCTAGCAGCTGAGTCTTACTTTAATACTGGTGAGTGAATTGTCAATACCCTCCAACATTCCTCTGATGGAAAATAGGGACTTTTCTCACTCCCCCCCCCCCAAATGACCCTCACTGACTGTCCATTTTTCTCCCTTTCCCCCTGCAGAGCACTTCCTGACAGAAGAAGGATGAGAACTACCACTGCTACCCCAAGAAGACACAGCACACATACCCTCCACCGTCCTGAGAAAAAGCCCTAATCCCTATTTTATTTTAATTTTTACTTTGGTAGATTTACAAAAAGAAAAACCCATACCAAAAAATAAATTTTAGAACGGGGCAAGATTAGACGTGGATGCACAAAGCACCTCAATGACCCCCACCCTGTGCAAAATAACTCACTGAGCCATAGGTGGCTTCAAGGTCTTGCTCAATTATTTGCTGTTTATCATTCCAGGACATGTTGAAACCCTTTGGATTTATTTGACTACACTCTCCAAATTCTTGCTTAGGCTGGCTCTGGTCCCCCTCCCCTTTTCCTCCCCCCTTTTTTGCTGGGGTTGTAAGATAATCTCAGGCTGCCAGCTCACCCTTACCCTCTAAACATGGGGTTGACATTCCTAGAAACTCGACTTTGCCAGGAATGGCAACCACAAAAATTGTCGCTGTCAGTACTTTACAGTCAGGAAAGGCAAACCACACATTTCTGTCCCTCTCCAAGTGGGAAGCGGAAAGGGTAGGCCTAGGCCATCTCGACCAAGAGGTGACTTGGTTTCTGTGTCACGCTGCAGGTGGGGAGAAAGACATTGCCCACAGGAAATAACTGATTTCCCAGTTGCCAGGAAAGAGTGA
This sequence comes from Podarcis muralis, assembly GCF_964188315.1. Taxonomy (NCBI): domain Eukaryota; kingdom Metazoa; phylum Chordata; class Lepidosauria; order Squamata; family Lacertidae; genus Podarcis; species Podarcis muralis. Next base: position 21,224,816 of record NC_135658.1, on the reverse strand, counting down.
ATAGAGCATAGCTTCTTAGCTGGATCACAGAACTAAGAGTTTTTCAAGCAAGGCACACAAATGATTGGGGCATTTTGTGTACAAGTCCCCCCAAATCAAACAATGGGACCTGTGAGAGGCTCGGGCGGAAAAATTGAGAACCTTTCAAATGGCGTTCCTCTGTTTGAAGGGTTGTCCAGTCCATAAGAACACAAGAAGATCCCTTTTGGATTAGGCCAAAGGCCCATCTTGTCCAACACCCTGTTCTCACAGCGGCCAGCCAGATGCCTGTGCAGGAGCCCAGGCCATTTTCAAGATGAAGAACCAAAAAATGGGAGAGCAGAGGCCTGGATGTTGCCCGTCAGCACCTAGACAGCAGGCAGAGGAGGCACATGGGTTAGGTCACATGGTCACAGCCTTCTTCACAAGGGCAAGATTTCTCTTTATTAAATCATCACCATTCTTTCCAGATTTGTGCCTATACTTTAGCATATGCACACTTTAGCTGTGTCCTCTTTTTCAGTGATGCTTTGCCTGTTTCTCTTCTCTTCTCTTCTCATCCCTTTTGCAATGGGTTAAGTGGTTCGGTCCCAGCTCCTGCCCACCTAGCAGTTCAAAAGCACATCAAGTGCAAGTAGATAAATGGGTATCGCTCTGACGGGAAGGTAAACGGCATTTCCGTGTGCTGCTCTGGTTCGCCAGACACGGCTTAGTCATGCTGGCCACATGACCTGGAAGCTATACACCGGCTCCCTCAGCCTATAGAGCGAGATGAGCGTTGCAACCCCAGAGTCGTCTGCGACTGGACCTAATGGTCAGGGGTACCTTTACCTTTACTCCCAGGTCCTATTCTGCCTCTCTAACCACTACACCACCCTGCCTCTCTCAACATTTTACGGGATGATTATATCGCTCCCCCTTCTATGGCCAATGCTGTAAACACATTTTATTTTACTTGCGTAGAAATGTATGTTCTGAGTGGTGTTCCGCTTCCTCTATGCGGCATTGCAATAATATTATTTGTGTTTGTGGTTTTTGCTCCGGTTCTTATTTTCGTTCGGTGGCATTTCATGGCGGCTTGCCAATGTTGTCTCCGAAACATGAATGTGACTATTAGCCTGAGGTCACCATGAATTGAAGATGAGCCAGCCGTGCAGAAAGAAGATATCTGGGGGATATTTTGTGCGTGTTTATGTTATTATTTCCAACGTCTGGCAAAAATGCAGAGTCAGAAAATATTCCCTGCTGGGAATTTCCAGTGCAGGGAAAAAGACTCCAGTCTTTCTACATCTATAGGAGAGATGCCGGCCAACTCCTATGCAGCAGAACTGACTGGGTTTGACTGGGTGTCAGCTGACTCCCAGATGGCATTGTGGTTTTTGTATACAGAGAGAGGCAAGTTCCCACACATTTGCTCCTGGTCAGATTAGGCAGCAATTTAAGAGCTGCTGTAACATGTCAGTTGGTATTAACAAGCATGGCAGGCGCCACTTTCTACCTAGGGATGTGGGTAGATCAATTCTATTCACATCTGAAGGCAAACTTACCTTATTAGTAAAATGAGAAATATGTTGAGGCCCTGGCAGCATACCTCTATTTTTTCTCGCCTCAAGAAACACAAGAAGGGCCTTTACTCTAGCCAGAAGCTTGGCCTTGCCTTCGCCGGTTTTGGAAGGAACATTTGGAAAAGTCCTGTATGCTCAGAGACTTTGCACTTGCCCATTAGTGGAAATAGGAAGCCCCAAGAATTTATTTTTTAGATGTCCCTTTTATGATGAAATACGCAGAGATACCATTGACCCTCAGCTGGAGAGGCTTGCTAACCTTTCGGATAAGTCTAAACTCAATTTTCTCCTCTTAGGCAAAGACCTCAAGACGACCTGGATGGTTGCCAGATTCTGCGCGCAGATTTGCAGGCGCAGACCACTCCCTGAAACAAATTATTTCACTAGGAAAACAGTCAAAGTCGGCCTACATGGTGGCAGGGCCAATTTGTATGGTAGCCCAAATTTTAGGTCTGAGATAAACATATGCGTTTATCTCAAATTTTAATCTTTAAGCTGTTGTTGTACAATGTTTTAAATGTATATTTTATTCTTGTGAAAGCTGTCCCAGTTGTGGTTTTCGAGCTGGTCTTTGACCATAATAAAATTATGAAATTACCTAATTAGTACTTTCCGAAACAATAGGTGAAGCAAAACACAACCATCCTTTGACATTCATCTGAATTGTGCAACGCAGTTCTGCAGCAAAGTAATGTCTACGAAAAGGCATACACTAAAGTAAGGTGTGCATAAAAGAGCACATAGTTGTGAACATACTATAACAAGTGCTTATATTGGAGAAAACTGATTTGAAAAACATGTGTATTGGGCTATAATTGGATACAAGATATTGTACCTTAAGAGAAATTTGCACTGAAATGAATTTTCACAAACCAATGTGAAAATGTGGAGAGCTGAACTGAAAACTGGAAGAAAGGGAAACTGGAAGAAGCTGAAATTGGCACATGTGCCCACCCTTGTCTGAAACATAGGTGAAAAGTATTCTTTCCCCTTTCCTTCTCCTTCTGAAATATACCAGCAACACATCAAAGGACAGGAGTTTTTTAACCTCACACCAGGGCAGTGTTAAAAACTGGGATAGAAAAACTAGGAGCCAAATAGCTTCTGGTTGTGGGTGCCAAAACAGAATGTCTAGGCTCCACGGGGGGGGGGGGGTCGGTGACACTTTTTATTTATTATTTTGATATGCATGACCTAATATGCATATCACATAAATCACACATAGTTAATATCACATTTTTTAAAGCAGAAATTGTTAATACAAGTTTAATTTGGTGTTGACAATAAAAATCTTGGTACCATACTTCAGTTTTCAAAACACTCTTTATTGTTGAACTCCTTAACATGTTGTCTGTCCTTAAGATTTTCTCTGAGGCTTCAAAGCACATACATTTCAGTAATCCTTCAGTGTCAGCCAGGCGCACAAAAATGGCATCCAGACTTTTGCAGGTGCTTGCAAATGGAGAATCTTTAGGGGCAAAATGCGTCTGATTCCCTGCTAATTTTGAACCCTGCACCGGGGATACTTGAGGAATTTGTAAATTGAGATGGGAACTGACCTGACTCATCCCTCCCAGACTAATGAGTGGATTGGAATGTAATTATCCTTCAGATTTTGCACATTTTGCAATTTTATTTATTCATTGGAATTTAAACATTCCAGAGTTGTCCTCTCCTACCAGTATGAGTGGTAAGAAGAGCCCAGCATAAATAGCAGCAGAGGCAATAAGGAGACAGGTACGCATTCTATTTAAAGGCTGTGGTGTAACAGTAGACAAGCCACTGCCCCACAAAGCAGCCTTTCAGGAAGAAACGAAAACAGCTGAGGCTTGGCATTCAGCTCTTACTCAGAGCATGACCTTGTTCCTTGACCATCCTAGCCTTCTCGACATAGGTGATGGTGTGTGACCTACATAGGCCATCTCTGCTGGGAAGCAGTGATTTTTATCAGCTACGCTTGCCACAGACCAGAGATGGCCGGCTGGTGATCCCTGAAGCCAGACTTGACCCCTGAAGCAATGATTCTGATTGATGGGATAGAGAGGTTGGTGAGAGGTTTATGGGCATCCTATGCAGCTTATTAAAATGAGATTATGGGACGCAGGTGGCACTGTGGGTTAAACCACAGAGCCTAGGGCTTGCCGATCAGAAGGTCGGTGGTTCGAATCCCCGCGAGGGGGTGAGCTCCCGTTGCTCGGTCCCTGCTGCTGCCAACCTAGCAGTTCGAAAGCATGTCAAAGTGCAAGTAGATAAATAGGTACCGCTCTGGCGGGAATGTAAACGGCGTTTCTGTACGCTGCTCTGGTTTGCCAGAAGCGGCTTAGTCATGCTGGCCACATGACCCGGAAGCTGTACGCCAGCTCCCTCGGCCTGTAAAGCAAGATGAGTGCTGCAACCCCAGAGTGGTCACCAACTGGGCCTAACAGTCAGGGGTCCTTTACCTTTAAGACGAGTTTGATTAGAGCTGCTTGGCTTGCTTGATGAGGCCAGGAGGAAGCTGCCTTAATAGTTCATTGGTTCACTGGGCTCAGTCACAGAGGCAACTTCAGGGTAGTGTGAATGGTTCAGCCACACTGGACGCTGGTGCTGCAGAGGGCGACACAATAATGAGGTAGAATGGAGCGAGAGAGGCACCCCCCCCCCAAATAAGAATTTTAGCATCACACAGGGTGCTCCTGAAATTTGAAAGCCCAAAGTCTGCCACTGTCAGTGGTCTGCAGAAAACTACCTTAGGGAGGTACACACACTATAGTCTTTCAACAGCAAGAATGGCTGGAGGGCTGAGGCCATTTCCACAACCCATCAGCCATCATAATTTGCCACCTGAAGCAGCTGCCTCCCTCTGTCTAATGGTAGGGCCAGCTGTGACAAAATGTTTGCCTCCATAAGTTTGGGGAACAAATATCACAACTGGAGAAAGATATGTTGGAATTTAATGTAAAAGTGCTGGCTAAAATGTATAAAATATTATTGGAATGGGGGACAAAGGATGAACAAGTAAAATCCTCAATGATACATTGGGCAATAGATATTGGTCATAATATCAACATGGAAGCTTGGGAATGATTGTGGAATAATTGATTCAAATTTTACAGCATGTTATGGACTAAGAAAAATTATATGAAAATGATATATCAATGGTATCTAACACCAAGCAATTTGGCAAAAATGTATAAATCTAAATCAAGTAAGTGTTGGAAATGTAAAGAGAAAGAAGGGTCTTTTTATCATATGTGGTGGTCTTGTAGTAAGGATAAAACTTACTGGGAAATGATATATAACAAACTGAAAAGGATGTTTAAAATAAAGTTTGTAAAAACAAAACAAAACCAGAAGCTTTTCTTTTGGGAATTACAGGGACAGAATTACCTAAATTGTATAGAAACTTATTCATGTATGCAACTACAGTGGCAAGAATGTTGCTTGCCCAAAAATGGAAAGAAGAAGAAATCCCAGCAAAGGAAGAATGGATACAAAAACTTATGAAATATGCAGAAATGGCGAAACTTAGTGGAAAAATAAGACATCAAGATAACAAACTTTTTATAAAATATTTACTGAGAAATTGTAAACAGATAAGAATATTGGCAGGATTATTGTAATAACCAGCAGTTACGTAAGAGTATATATATTTAAAGTAGATGAATAAATGAACAAATTAAGTTGTTAAAATGACTGTAAAATTATTGAAATGTATAAACTTGAAAATCATAAAGCGTGTTCTCCTTCATGGAGAGCACGTGTTGCGGTGGGGGCCGCCAGGACACTCCAAAGTTGGGGGGCGGGCTAATTGATCGTTGGCCACTGATGCGATTGGGGCTTCCCTTGTTGTTGGGAAGAAGTTAATGTTGCCATTTATTGATTGACAGCCAGAAATAGTAAAACTCCTTGCACGAGGCTAGGGGGCTTCCTCTTTTCGCACGTGCATCGGATTGCCCGTCCCTCCCTCCCTAGAATAGGGTTGTTCGCTTTGACCTTGCTATGCCTGTCATGGGGTCGTCTGCTTTGGAGCGGGGGCCTGGTAGGAATTTTGTCCATCTGGCTGATTGGCTGGGGCCATTTGGTTTTTGCCTACTGTGTAGCAAAACTTGTAAGGTTCGCGGTTAGGCATTGGTTTATGGTTTGGTTGGTTGAGGGGCATGGATTGGCTGTGCCTGCCCCTCTAATGCTGCTGCTGCAGGGGATTCCGTTAAAGGAATTGGGAGCTAACTATTGCTTGTCCACTCTGTCAAGGGGGCTCGGGCCATAGCAATGAGCTCCTGGTTGCATTTGGGGTGAGGGCAGGTTCCCTGCTCTGCGTAACCCCCAAGTGTATTCCCCCATTCTGACTTTCGCATCGTGCGGAATGTCAGTCTGTCCCCCATGGTGGGGGCAGATAGTTGAAACCAATGCCTACGCAACCACTCACAAATTTGTATTTTAATAAAGTTGTGACCAAAATTATGCCAAAAATCTTAAACAAAAATTTCTCTGTGATGTGTGAGTTATTGGGGTGGACCTGGGGACCTCGACATGCAATTATTATTTTTTTAAGACAAAATGTTTGCATCTATTTTGGGATGGGGCAGGTTGGTGCAATGGGGCAGCATTAAATGGCTACTCTCCCAACACACCAGGTTGGGGCGCGGGTGGTACAGGGTGGTTTTGGTTCAGTTCAAAAGTTTTGGTTTTGGTGCCATCAGTGAGTTATTTTTAGCTGTGGAAAGCCCAGTGGTGAATCACAGATAAATGACCACGTGGGAGAGGTATCTCGCACACTTCTTTCCCCCCTCAGGGGAATATTAGAAGAGGGAGTTTCAGGTTCCATTGGACTTCCTGTTGTTTGACAAGATTAGCCGAGCATGGTCTGACTTGATTCAAGATCTTACATGACTCAGGTTTCCTTGTAGTGCTGCCTTATCAGTTCGCAAGAGATTAGATGTAATGAACGCCAGGTCAGCATAAGTGAAAACAAAATAATGGCCGTGGTGCTGAACTGGGTACCTCACAAAGCTTTGGTTTTAGGTCTTGGTAGCAGTTTCTTTGGGAAGGAAATCATATTTTAATTTGTTTGAAAGATTTTTACAACATGATTTAGAAAAAAAATAACTATTAGGGTGGCATATAGAGTTGAAACAAAACAAAACAATGATTTAAAACGGAAAGCAGTGCAAAAGCAAAAGCACAAAAATACAATGTTAAATTGAAAGCAGCGTTAAAACCAATTGGCATAACATGCTGGATGTCGGGCGAGATACAAGCTCCTCTTTATCTTGCACTAGGGTGACATCAAGGGACACGGGTGGCACTGTGGGTTAAACCACAGAGCCTAGGACTTGCCGATCAGAAGGTCGGCGGTTCGAATCCCCGTGACAGGGTGAGCTCCCGTTGCTCGGTCCCTGCTCCTGCCAACCTAGCAGTTCGAAAGCACGCCAAAGTGCAAGTAGATAAATAGGTACCGCTGCGGCAGGAAAGTAAACGGTGTTTCCGTGCGCTGCTCTGGTTCGCCAGAAGCGGCTTAGTCATGCTGGTCACATGACCTGGAAGTTGTACGCCGGCTCCCTCAGCCAATAAAGCGAAATGAGCGCCAAAACCCCAGAGTCGGCCACAACTGGACCTAATGGTCAGGGGTCCCTTTACCTTAACCTTTAGGGTGACATCAGAATTGGTGCCAGGTGAGCATCTCTGGGGTGGGCAATCCATAAATGGGATGCTGTGGCTGAAAGCGTTCTCTCTCCAGTCACCTGATTTCTTTTTTTTTTTTGGGGGGGGGGAGAATCCAGATTAGAGCCTCTGGATGAACAGAGTGTTTGGCAGGACCAGTCCAGTCAAGAGGCAAGGTGAGGTGGCTGCCTCAGGCGGCAGAATCCACCAGGGCAACAGATCCTAATGTCCATATTTCTTTCCCCCCTTGTTCCTAATGTCGATCTTCCTTTGCCCCTTCTTCCTGGTAGGAAGGGGGATGCCATTTTGGGTTTAACCCACTGCACCACCCAAAATGTTTTGGGCCATCCCTGGTGTTTGGGTTAGGCTTATGCAATAGATCATGGGTAGGCAAACTAAGGTCCAGGGGCCGGATCTGGCCCAATTGCCTTCTAAATCCAGCCTGTGGATGGTCCAGGAATCAGCATGAGTAGAATGTGTCCTTTTATTTAAAAAGCATCTTTGGGTTATTTGTGGGGCATAGGAATTTGTTCATTTCCCCCCTTCAAAATATACTCCGGCCCCCCACAAGGTCTGAGGGACAGTGGACCAGCCCCCTGCTGAAAAAGTTTGCTGACCCCTGCAATAGATCATGGAGATCTAATGTTGCATGTTTGGGAAGTGCTTGTGGTTGATGGTTGTATGGACAATTTTATATAAGACATGTAGCTTGATTCATCTCTTATCTGCAAGCAAACAGCACATTCTTTTTCCAGGTCTAGGCATTATATCACATTGTTTAACAAAAAAACCCATGCCTGTGGTTAAGAGATTATTGTTCAAGCCCGTTGCTGACACTACAGCAAGATACTTTTGCAAGACTAAACTTCAAGGAAAATATCTTACCTTAGGTGCATGTAGTTTTTGTGACATTTTTAAACGTCATGTCCATTTTGACTTAGGGAGATTTAACTACTCAATTTCAGGCCTTTTCTCTCACCAGGTTATGAGTTGCCCACACAAATGGGAATCGTTTATTGTAAAAAATAGTTTCACAAAGCACTCTAAGAAGTTCATCATCTGTCCTAAACCCAGATTCAAACTGTCCTCTTTGCTATCTCATCACTCAACCATACACCTGGATGGGGCAAGGCAAATCCATTCGCCTCCTAAACAGTAAAGGATTTGTTGTACCATACTGCATAGCAATAAATCACATAAAGATGGTCGCAATCCTAATATGTCTTTCTTGGCATATATGTTCTGTCAAGAAATAGCAACAAATGAGTCAAAAAGCTAAGACGTACAGAGATTTCTCCTAACCTGAAATCTGTCTCGAATTCAGCTTTGTTGTAGTATTATAAGAGGGCATCAAAACATTCCCCTTGTGCTTTGTGAATGGCAGTCATGCCAAGCTTCTCTCAGTTTTTCGTTTTTCCAACCTACATTTCCGCATCAACTTGCACTATTTTTTAAAAACTCCATATTAAAATTCAGCAGCATTTTAGTGGATATTTCTCCTTATACTCTTTTAAAAATGCAATTCCCCCTAGCATGCACGTTTTTGCAAGCAATCTCCCCTAATATAATGCCTTAATGTATGCATTTTGTGCCCCTTATTTGGTTGGGGAACTGCACCCCAAAATTCAAAGGGTGAATTTCAAAGGATAGCTGTGTTTCGGTTCACACCTTGTTTCAGGAACTGTGCATAAGGCCGTTTCACATTAAAATGTGAACTGAACCGGATTTCTCCTCTATCCCAAATAACTGGAAGATTAAAGGATGTGGTTTCTTTAATCTGCAGTCATGTGTGAACTGCAGTAAAACGAAATGACCATTTTGCCATCAGCGCTTTCAAAACCAGAATATAACAAGCCACCCAAATGTGGTTTCTCTGCCATGGCAGTGCATCATGTTCACACCATTGCAGCACAGCACCGTGTTACTCATGATTGTGTGGCTAATGTGGAGCTCAGATCTCTCCCTGGATCTTTGGCAATACACATCTGTCCCAGACTTCTTTAACCTAAGGCTGACCAGTCTTCTTCCTTTCTTCCAACTTTGCATCATGACCATCTGCTTTGAAGTATCAACTCTGCTTTTTCTCTCTCTCAGCAAGACAGTCATTTTCAGAAGTTCTTAGAGCAGCTGCAGGGACACTACCCCAGGGCCTACCCAGGACACTAACCTAAGTCCCGGGGGCCAGATGCGTCCCAATCGTCTTCTCAAGCCGGCCTGCGGACGGTCCGGGAATCAGCGTGTTTTTACATGAGTAGAATGTGTGCTTTTATTTAAAATCCATCTCTGGGTTATTTGTGGGGCATAGGAATTTGTTCATCCCCCCCCCCCAAAAAAAATATATAGCCTGGCCCACCTCATGGTCTGAGGGACGGTGGACCGGCCCACAGCTGAAAAAGGTTGCTAACCCCTGGCCTAGACATATACAAAGAAGGTGTCTTCCATTGTATTTTCTCCAACCTGATACCAGAAATGGTTCCCCTCTTATAACCTGCATAGAATCATGGAATTGTAGACTTGGAAGGGACCTTGCAATGCAGGAATCTCAGCTAAAGCATCAATGACAGATGGCCACCCAAACTTTGCTTGAAAACCTCCAAGGAAGTCCACAAGCGAGACTGTTTTACTGTTGCACAGCTCTTCACGTCAGAATGTTCTTCATAATATTTAGTCAGAATCTCCTTTCTTGTACCTTGGACCCATGAATTCAAGTTCTACAACCTACTGAGGAAGTCCATTCCACTGTTGGACAGCTCTTACTGTCAAAACATTCTTCCTGATGTTTAGCTGGCATCACCCTTCTTGTAACTTGGAGCCATTGGTTTGAGTCCTACCCCTTCAGAGGAGGAGAAAACAAGCTTGTTCCCTCTTTCATGGGATAGCCCTTGAGATATCCAAAGATGGCTCTCCTATCTCCTCCCAGTCTCCTCTTTTCCAGGCTAATCATAGCCAACTCCTCCAACTGTTCATCAATACATCATTTCTAAATGCCAGTTTCAATCAACTCAAATGTGGTACAGGTGATAGTTCCTTGTGGGAATTTTGTAATTACTTTTTGGATCTGACTTTTTTCTTTTAATAACTAGCACTAATACAGCAACTTAGGATTTCCCTCCTTTCCACCATCCTCTCACGGACCTCTTTTGGAGACAAAACATTGAGTAGTGCCCAGTGATTTGCTTTCCCTCCGGAAAAATGCTCTCCTCCCCCTTCTCTCAGATATTTCCCATCAATCCAGCTGACCGCATACATGTTCCAAATACTACAGCTGCATCAATATTTTGCTTACCCAGATTTTGGGAACTTCCAGTTTTTTGTAATGTAAGATGTGTGGCTTTCTTTTTCACCCAGGGTAATGTTAACCGGTTTAGAAAGACCCAGTGTGTAGTATACGGACAAGAAATATACTTAATGCGTACTGAAGCTCCATCTCTGAGTTCCAACAGACATGATCCAAAAAAAGCATTGATATGTGGGTTGACCCCAAAACAGCCTTAGGTTAGGCTAGCCTATTCACTTAACACATCACTAAAAAGAAGAAGACGAACTGCATTAAAATTTCATATGGTAACTTATATGTATAAATGCAAGTTTAGAAATAATGACTACAGATTAAATGGAAATGAAATAGATCTCACCATAGTAGGGAACGCAAGAAGTGGTCAACCAGCTGCCTGTGGGAAACCAAGGAGCAGAACATGAGCACAAGGGCACCCTCTCTTCCCATGGTTTTCAACAAGTGGTATTCAGAAGCGGGATGTTGGTGGCGCTGTGGTCTAAACCACGGAGACTATTGGGCTTGCTGATCGGTGGTTCAAATCCGAGCTCCCGTTGCTCTGTCCCAGCTCCTGCCAACCTAGCGGTTTGAAAGCATGCCAGTGCAAGTAGATAAATAGGTACCTCTGCGGCGGGCAGGTAAACAGTGTTTCTGTGCACTCTGGTTTCTGTCACGGTGTCCTGTTGCACCAGAAGTGGTTTAGTCATGCTGGCCACATGACCCAGAAAGCTGTCTGTGGACAAACGCCAGCTCCCTTGGCCTGAAAGCGAGATGTGTGCTGCAACCCCATAGTTGCCTTTGACTGGACTTAACCGTCCAGGCATCCATTACCTTTACCTATTCAGAAGCATTGCTGACTCCTCCTGTGAAGGTAGAGTCATCATGCAACAAACATCATGCATCATTGATGCAACAAAAAACAGCATAAAATACAGTATAAAACATGAATAACAATAAATTCAGAATTAAAAAAATCAATTTAGGGGGGAAATCCATCCAATAAACATTAGATGATCACCAGGGCTATCTGGCTAAATTAGTCCTACTTGGGCCAGCGAGGAGACCAAGGGAGAATTAGCTGTGGGATCCCAGAGCGGGTAATCTTCATAAAAAGGGGAGAGGGAGGGAAGGAAGGGGAATAAAAGATCAGGCTAAGTTCAAATTGAAAGCCAGGCGGAATAGCTCTGTCTTACAGGCCCCGTGGAAGGAAGTTAAATCCTGCAGGGCCCTGGTCTCATGGGACAGAGCATTCCACCAGGTCGGAGCCATCACTGAGAAGTCCCTGGCTCTTGTGGAGGATAATCTGACTTCCTTAGGGCCCGGGACCTCTAAGCTATGCTTATTCATGGACCTTAAGGTCCTCTGCGGGGCATACCAGGAGAGGTGGTAGCCATTAATGGCCTTTCCCACGAATTTGTCTAATCCTTCTTGGAGAACTTTAACGTTATACTGGACTTAAATTCATGGGAAGACTGTCCTCTGTAAAGCAAGACACACGGCCACCCTAGCTTAGGTAAACGAGCGATATAGGCCATCTTGGTATGCAATTGCAGCGTGACTACTTGCACCAAAAGTACATAAAAACGGATGAAGAATTGCTTTGCATATATACAGCACAGTAGTCCAAATGGTTGGGAGCAATGCTTCCTACTTTGCCACCTGAGGCAAAGCAGAAAGATTCTACCCTGTTGCCACCGCCCCACCACTGAAGCCTCCCTTACCTGGGTCATATGGTGGCACCCACAAAGCGACAACGGTGGCGGCGTGTTCCAGTGAGATCTTGCAGGAGCTCATGAAGCTCTTAGGAGGCCTCCTGGAGCACACAAGCTTTCATGAGATTTTGGTGAGATCTCTCAGGAGAGCCAGTGTGGTGTAGTGGTTAAGAGCAATGGACTTGTAATCTGGTGAACCGGGTTCGCTTCCCCACTCCTCCACATGCAGCTGCTGGGTGACCTTGGGCCACTCACACTTCTTTGAAGTCGCTCAGCCCCACTCACCTCACAGAGTGTTTGTTGTGGGGGAGGAAGGGAAAGGAGAATGTTAGCCACTTTGAGACTTGTTCAGGTAGTGATAAAGCGGGATATCAAATCCAAACCAAACTCTCCTCCTCCTCCTCCTCCTCCTTCTCCTCCTCCTCCTCTGGCAGTGGCAGGCCGGGACACCCACTGGGTTTCTGCACCTGAGGCGATTGCTGCCTCATGGGCCGGCCAGCCCTGAAAATGGTGCCGTGTCCAGTTGTTTATTTGCGTGCAGACTTGCTCTTTGGCAATGTTTAAACAAACTGGGATAACCCTGAGGCTCTTAATCTTAGGGTTGGGGGTTCAAGTCCCATGTTGGGCAAAAGATTCCTGCATTGCAGAGGGCTGGACTCGATGCCCCTCATTGTCCCTTCCAACGCTTCAATTCTATGATTCATGGGGACTGCCTTGAGCAGGTTGCCTGACTGCACTTACAGAAACAATTCCACAGCAATACCCCAAAAATGCAGTACAAAACCCGCACAGAGATTGCGATCGGAGACAGGAAAATGACACTCCTTCTGAAACCTGCAGCCTGATACAACTACTTCCCATTAGCTTACGGAAAGGCGGACCCTACCAAAGGTTAATGTAGTGTAATGAATAAATATAAACACCTATGACTCAGGCAAATGTGGAGTGATAAAAGAGGGAGTGAGCGCACAACCAATCTGTAAATCTCCTATATTGTCCAAATTCCTTCCCTCTGCAAACACATGGAGGGGAAATTCATGATTTGATGGGTGATTTCCCTGTATAACTGCTATACGTAATGCTGAACGAAACTAGAAGATTAGCCCGTTGATTAATTCTATTCCCCTTCCATTGTTTTTGCTCTTTTGGCACGGCTTGATATAAGGCTGTTATTATCCAAAAAGTTGGTTGAAGTTTAACCACTACTGTTTCCTGTCTGACTATGGTTTTGTCAACAGTCTGGATGTATAGTGGGCAGCAAAATACTCAGTGACTAAATGGGGAATAATGGACAAAGTCCGGAAGTAATAAAAACAATCTTGATGTAATATACACAGACCAACAAGTTCAGCCTGTGATAGGGAATCTTAATTCTCAAAAGAATATCATTGAACAGAAGTGACTATTTTCACTGCATTGGAAGTTTTGTATGCATAAAAGGCCACACACACACAAAGTATTATGAGAAGAAGCATTAAATTTGCTTCATCTTCTGACTTATAGTCAAAACAACATTTTTACAGGTTTTTTCATTTAGTTTATTTATTAATTTCACTTTTGCATTCGTTTTCGTTGTTTAGTCGTGTCCGACTCTTCGTGACCCCATGGACCAGAACACGCCCGGCACTCCTCTCTTCCACTGCCTCCCGCAGTTTCGTCAAACCAATGCCAGTAGCTTCGAGAACACTCTCCAACCATCTCATCCTCTGTCATCCCCTTCTCCTGGTGCCCTCAATCTTTCCTAACATCAGGGTCTTTTCCAGGGAGTCTTCTCTTCTCATGAGGTGGCCAAAGTATTGGAGCCTCAGCTTCAGGATCTGTCCTTCCAGTGAGCACTCAGGGCTGATTTCCTTCAGAATGGAGAGGTTTGATCTTCTTGCAGTCCATGGGACTCTCAAGAGTCTCCTCCAGCACCATAATTCAAAAGCATCAATTCTTCGGCGATCAGCCTTCTTGATGGTCCAGCTCTCACTTCCATACATCACTACTCACTTTTGCATTGCTCATCCTCAAAAGGAGCACAGTTTTGTAAAAGAAAATAGCCAACACAAGGGAACTCAAACAAAATAACTTGAAGCACACACGCAAGCACATGATATCTTGGAAACTTTCCCATAGCGCAGTCACAAAATCAGTCCATGCTGTTATGCATTAAAGGTAAAGGTAAAGGTACCCCTGCCCGTACAGGCCAGTCTTGACAGACTCTAGGGTTTTGCGCCCATCTCACTCAAGAGGCCGGGGGCCAGCGCTGTCCGGAGACACTTCCGAGTCACGTGGCCAGCGTGATATCGCTGCTCTGGCGAGCCAGAGCCGCACACAGAAACGCCGTTTACCTTCCCGCTAGTAAGCGGTCCCTATTTATCTACTTGCACCCGGAGGTGCTTTCGAACTGCTAGGTTGGCAGACGCTGGGACCAAGCAACGGGAGCGCACCCCGCCGCGGGGATTCGAACCGCCGACCTTTCGATCGGCAAACCCTAGGTGCTGAGGCTTTTACCCACAGCGCCACCCGCGGCAGGCCTTAAATTTGTAATAGCTCAGGAAAGGGTCTCAGGATCCAACCCAGTCACACTGACATCTACCACCCTCTCTTCTGCCACCTCCTGAAGGTGTTTAACCAGTGCCACTTTTGAATGGGAGCCAAAAGTGCAATTAATAAAACAGCGAAACAAACAAATAAATTTGTAAAAATGTTATTCTGACTGTAAGGCAGAAGGTAAAGGTACGTGAAGAAGTCCTTTATTTTATCTGTCTTCAATCTTCAACATTCAGCTTCATTGAAAGTCCACGAGTTCTAATGTTATGAGAGAAAAGGAACCTTTTCTCTACCATTTCTCTACTTCTATCCAGTGCTAAAAGGGATGCAGGTGGCGCTGTGGTCTAAACCACTGAGCCTCTTGGGGCTTGCTGATTGGAAGGTTGGCGGTTTGAATCCCCGTGACGGGGTGAGCTCCCGTTGCTCTGCCCCAGCTCCTGCCAACCTAGCAGTTCGAAAGCATGCCACTAGTAAATAAATAAGTGCGGCGGGAAAGTAAACAGCGTTTCTATGCACTCTGGTTTCCGTCATGGTGTCCTGTTGCGCCAGAAGTGGTTTAGTCATGCTGACCACATGACCTGGAAAGCTTTCTGTGGACACACACCATTTCCCTCGGCCTGAAAGCAAGATGAGCGCCACAACCCCATAGTTGCCTTTGACTGGACTTAATCATCTAGGAGTCCTTTACCTTTTACCTTTTATCCAGTGCTATTTTTCAAAAAAAAGAGGTGCCGGAACTCACCATGAACACCTCCCTTGTTCTGTTATACAGTGGTACCTCAGATTACATGCACTTCAGGTTACATGCGCTTCAGGTTACATACGCTTCAGGTTACAGACTCCGCTAACCCAGAAATAGTGCTTCAGGTTAAGAACTTTGCTTCAGGATAAGAACAGAAATCGTGCTCCAGCGGCGTGGCGGCAGCAGGAGGCCTCCTTAGCTAAAGTGGTGCTTCAGGTTAAGAACAGTTTCAGGTTAAGCATGGATCTCCAGAACGAATTAAGTACTTAACCCGAGGTACCACTGTAATGGCAATGGCACCTGCCTGAGAGGTGCTGGAACCGAGTTCCTGTGAATTCTGATTGAAAAAAGCCCTGCTTCTGTCATGCCACTTTACTCTAAACTAAAATGTCCCAAACGCTGCAACTTTTCCTGCTAGTGAGGAGCCGCTCTATCCCCTGGATTATATAGGTTGTCCTTTTCTGAAAGGTTTTCCAGCTCTACAATATACGTTTTGAAGCAAGGCCACCGGTGCTGACTGAGAGGCTAGGGGCATTTGGAGTTTATGATCACACGAGAAAATCCCCGCGCACAGATGTGGATGTCAGAAATGTGGTGGAAAATCCTTTAAGCCAAGCTGCGGGCTCCCATATTGCTTGCAATGCAGTTGTCTTGAAAACAAAAGGGAAGAAGGATGGTTTCAAGAGAGAGAGACAGGTCAAATAAAGTTATTGCAACATAATCAAAAATGCCGTTTGCCCCACTCAACTCTTCCCACAGCACCTGGGAATATGCTGAGACTGTGTTTATGTGAAGTCATGGTTTCTGCACCACCAGTAGGTCAACAGATTCCTCAAACCAAGACTTCTTGGGAGGGAGGTGGTGGAGGAGGAGGAGGAGAAGAGCAGGGAAAGAGTCTTGCAAGCATGTTTATTTTACAGTCACTCGGAAGTTGTAACCTGTCTCTGAGAGATGATGAATCACCAGTGCAGCTCTATAAAAGCCAAAGCACGTTATAAGCTGAACTATCAGAGCTCCAAAACCTTGGCATTCATCATGAAGCATCCAAGCGCTGCAGCGGCCTTCTTTCTCTTGCTGGGCATATCATGGTGTTTGGCCCTGCCGATATCCATATCAGATGAAGACGACAGCGATGAATTCACAAGGGAGAAATTCGAGTTAGCAGAGGTATGACGTAGGACCTAGAATAGGCTCTGTTCTCTCTGTTGTCTTCTCTTCTATTAAAACTGAGATTCTGAGCTCTTCAGAGCAGAGGCTTGTCCTTTTTCCTTATGTGAGTCTGTAAAATTAATAAATACGTAGCAGTGAATTAGAAGTCTAATTGGTTCTCTCTCCCCCTCTTTCTTCCCAGCGCTATCTAAAGAGGCATTACAACCTCCAGTCCAACCCAGCTGGGATACAGAGGAAGGCGGGTGATACAGTCTCATCCAAACTTCGAGAAATGCAGGCGTTTTTTGGACTAGAAGTAACGGGCAAGCTCAACGAAGAGACGTACGAACTAATGCAACAGCCACGGTGCGGGGTTCCTGATATTGGGGAATACAACTTCTTCCCTCGAAAGCTGAAGTGGTCTCACACTAATATAACATACAGGTAATGACCCTGGCTCTGGGTCCAGATCCATTTGCGCTGATGCTTGACAGTATCTTCATGTGGCACAAGTGGTTAAGAGTGGTGGACTCGTAATCTGGTGAACCGGGTTCACTTCCCCGCTCCTCGACATGCAGCTGCTGAGTGACCTTGGGCTAGTCACACTTCTCTGAAGTCTCTCAGCCCCCCTCACCTCACAGAGTGTTTGTTGTGGGGGAGGAAGGGAAAGGAGAGTGTTAGCCACTTTAAGACTCCTTCAGGTAGTGATAAAGCGGGATATCAAATCCAAACTCCAAACCTCTGCCATGGTATTTTTTAGAGACTTTGGTTTGGCGCACTCGTCACTGAGTGCTCTGCAGGATCTCGGGGGGGTTGCTAATTCTGATCTGATATGTGAGACTTATAGCAGGAATGGGGAACCTGCGACCTTCAAGGTGCCGGTAAACTCTGGCTCCCATCAGCCCCAGCCAGCCTGGCCCATAGTCAGGGATGATGGGAATTGTAGTCCAATGCTACCTGCAGAGCCTCAGGTTTCCTATTCCTGGATTTTAGCCTACCATGGGGCTACAGCTAATCTCCTAAACAGAATATAAACTAATGTGGAAGTAAGGCCCATTGAAATCAGCTGAGTCAGTACGTAAAGGGTTTATTTTTGTAATATGTTTAATAGCATGACACTTTGCAACATGGAATCACAGAAACATAGAGGGTCGTCTGTTCTACCCCCTGCAGTGTGGAAATCCTGCTCACAGCCAACCCTGCATGGACTTGAACCACCAACCTCCTGGTTATAGCCAGATGCACTACATTTATTTATTTTTTTACAGCAGGGTTAGGCATTTAGCATGTATTTTGTGACATGAAGTCAACCAGGTGTACTGTTTTTGCAGACTAACAAGATGTGGAAGAAGGTTATGTGCAATGTTTGGAAATCTCATGCCATGTTTTACTGTCTCTAGATCATCAAAGCCTATAAGCTTTGAGTTCATTTAATTTGCCCCACACAATTTCCTTTCAATTTCCTTTTCCAAACAGTGGGTGAGGAATCAGATAAGAGAAGCACAGTACCTTTTGTGAATGAGATGCTCAGATGTATTTAATAAAAGCAGGAATGGAAGTAAAGTTTTAAATATCTAGCTGAACCAGCAATATGTCTGGCTTTATTTTTATTTTTTAATACCCTACCTTCTTAACATTGAAAGTTACACATTTAAATGCTTGTGTTCTAAGGCAAGTTGAAATAAACCTATTTTGAATTGGGCCCCTGTTTAAGTGGAATCAAAAGGCTTGAGGTACTATCATTATGTCTCGGTCATTGTCCTTTATCAGTACTTCCAAAAAAGAAGGTGAATTTATTATAACTCAGCAATAAAAACCACACATTCTCTAACAGGAAAGGGGCATATATCTGTATGCTTGCTATATTTGCTAAATTGGCAGTGGAGAGAGATGTGTAGCATTTGAAATATTGTGACAGGGGATGTTTTGCAACATGTTTTGAGTTTGCAGAGAACCATCTGAAGGTATTTGGAGTTTTTTTGTTGCGTTCCTCCTAGGATTCTAAATTACACCCCTGATCTGAAAAAGTCTGAAGTTGACAGAGCATTCAGGAAAGCGTTCAAGGTCTGGTCTGATGTGACGCCACTCAACTTTACTAGAATTCGCAATGGTACTGCTGATATCATGATTTCTTTTGGAAGGAAAGGTAACTAGAGTGAAATTGCTGTCTTAATGGCTGTGTTACTTGTTTGCTTGATTTGCAATTAAGCATGCTGATAATGTTCATTCCTGTTTCAAATATTTACAGAGCATGGTGATTTCTATCCCTTTGATGGACCTTCTGGGTTATTAGCTCATGCTTTCCCTCCTGGGCCAAATTTTGGAGGAGATGCTCATTTTGATGAAGACGAGCTGTGGTCAACAGATTCCAAAGGTAACGTATGCTTTGAAGATAATTTTTATTACCACTGTGTGGGTTGTTGGTTCTAAATAGCATCCGCTATTTATGTTTGACCAGTGAATTACTTAGCAAGCAGATTCTCCTGTCTTGTTTTGCTGCGTGATTCATAATTATTGAAATTAACAATTTCACAAATAGTAAATAATGACTGAACAGGTTGTTTTGAATATTGCTTCTTTTGCCATTCCTTACCCATATTGCCTGTGGCATACATCCTTAAGCAACACAGGCACTCTGAGGCTTCCATATTAACTTGGAAGTGTGCTTCACTGAATTCAGTGGAACTTACTCCCAAGCAAAGGTACATAGGAATCCAGCCCAAGGCTAAAGGGGGCTAAAGCAGAGCTGGGGAACATGTGACTCTCCAAATATTGCAGTCAGTTTGGCCAATGCCCAGTGATTCTGGGAGTTGTAGTCCTATAACATCTGAAGGGATGCAGATTCCACAACCCTGGACTAAACCAGGGATGTGCTACCTTGCTGTTCATTTAATTAACAGGTGACAAATACTATTTCTGTTCTCTCTGTAATGCAAAGAAAAGAGTAGTGAATGATATCAGGTGTAATATTTTAATACGTTGCAAAAGGAGGTATTAAACAAAAGAATCAGACTAAAGCAGCCTAGTGATACAAGCTTTGTAGCTTTCATAACAAGATGCACATGCTGTTTTCTAGGATATAATTTGTTTCTTGTGGCTGCCCACGAGTTTGGTCATTCGCTGGGACTTGAGCATTCCAGAGACCCAGGAGCTTTGATGTTTCCAATTTACACATACACGGGAAATAAAGGCTTATTGCTTCCAGATGATGACGTACAAGGGATCCAGATTCTATATGGTATGTCTGCATTTCCCCCCTGTTTTCTCCTTATGTGTACATATAATAATTCTGCAATGGAAGTTATGAGTAATAAATTTCCCTGTTGTTTCTGTTCGCCAGCCTGATGCGGCGAGATCTGCCACTGTATGACTTTACATTGCACATATAAAATCACAATTTTCTACGAGCATTCCATATATTAGATCCCATGAAATTTCAGATGTTAAAATAAGGGAAGGGCCATTGCTCAGTGATAGAGCTTCTGCTTTGCATACAGAAAGCCTCAGGTTCAATCCTCATTTCATGCAGGTAGAGCTGGGAGAGACTGAAATCCTGGGAAGCTGCTGCCAATCGGTGTGGAAATTCTAAGCTATATGAACCAATGAACCACAGCTCTGTGTTACTAAATACAGTCAACAGGTTTATACTTTCCTGCATAACACATGTACTTTTCTGGACAGGTGCAGGAGACCACGACCCCCATCCTGACCACCCCAAAACGCCTGAGAAATGTGATGCAAACTTGACCCTAGATGCTATCACGGAGCTTCGAGGAGAAATGGTGATCTTCAAGGACAGGTGTGGCACAACCGAAATACGTGCATCCATAAACTTTTTGTCTCGTGACAGAGCAGGCCTGTGCAACACCCAGTCAGATGCACTCTGCCAGCCACAGACATCCTCCAACATTGCAAAGGTTGAATAGGGCCACCTTTGTAAAAACAACAAAAACAACCCAATTCTCATCTTAAGGGTCATTTATTCATTCTATTATTTCCATGACTGCAGACAGTTCTGTAGGCATTGTACAAATAAAAAGAGAATAACAGCACTGCAGGGTAACCACAGTGAGGTTAAGAGACAACATACAAGCACTATTTTATTTTATTTTTGGTTTCGATTTTGTTTTGTTTTCTCTTGTTTTGATTTCTCTTCACTTTAATCCCTACTGAAAATTTTCAATAATATATATATAGAGAGAGAGAGAGAACGAGAACATACAAAGCCACATTTGAAAACAGTATAATATGTTGCAGTGAATAGCATACGACTGAATAGCCAAGCCCCAACATAAGTTCTGGGAAAAGAGGAAAGTCTGGTGGTGTTGGTGCAAGCTAGGGAGACCATTAATATCCAAGTACTCCTATTACCCAGTGCTGAAGCCATGGTGGCTGTGCTCTACCTCCACTGCCAGAGAGTGTATGCCAGTTGCTGAGGAAAACAAGTGAGGAGAGCACTGTTGCACTTAAGTCCTGCTTGGAGGCATCTCAGAGACATCTGTGGTTGACCACTGTGAGAGCAAAATGCTGAACTAGATGGGTCATTGGCCTGTTCTAGCAGGATGAATCTGGTTCTCCTGTGGTACTGACATTTATTAGAAGGCCCTATTCCCCTCACAGAGCTACAGTTTCCAGAATGGTTTAACAATTCCTCTTCACAGGTAACAGTAGCTCCATGAGATGAGTAGGGTCTCCTAACAACCACCCTTAATAGTGCCCATGATTCTTTGGGGGTAGCCATGACTGTTTAACGTTTTATGATACTACTTTAAATGTAGTAGTCCTTATTAGTGGGAGTCCTTATTAGTGGGCTGCATTTGCCTTGGTGCCTCACAAATTACTTTGCAACAAGGAATGTTGTGAAGACCTGCTCCAAAACACTGAAGATGAGCCTGATTAGTGAATCTGTTAACACAAGCTCTTGGGAATAGCTTCCAGGCAAGAAACATGCTTTGTACCTTGAATGATTGACTTTAGAATTACTCGTCGGCTATTATATTTGTATATTATTTGTGTTGTCTGAGAACTGGCTCCAGCAAATTAATTTCTGGAGCACTTTAAGGACTATTCAACATCTTTAACCTCAGTAAAAATGCTAGCCTACCATGTTAGAACATCTCTCTTCCTATCATAGGTTCTTCTGGCGCCTACATCCTCAGATGGTTGAGGCGGATTTGGTACAAATTAAGTCGTTTTGGCCAGAGATCCCAAGCAAGATTGACGCGGCTTATGAGCATCCTACCAACGACCATGTGCTGCTTTTCAGGGGTAGGTCTTCTGCAGAAATCTCTCTGCCTGATCCTCAAGACTTTTCTCACACCCCCCCCACCGGCCATGCCCCTTACTGCCCCTGCTTTGCAGCCTCAGTGAGAGGGACATGGGAGTCTGTGCAGAAACAAGTCTATTTGTTGTTCTTTCCTCCAGCCCCACCCACCTCTGGCTGGGGCCCCCAGAAGTTTTCTCAGAAAGGAATGCCACCGACAAGGCTGTATAATTGTGTGGTTGTACCAATCCCACCCATCCTAACTTCATTTCAGTGAATTAAATCTGTTTAATTTTTACAGAAGGGGAACTGAGGGTGAGACATCAACATGCCTAAGGCTATATGACAATCACATGGTTGAATCCTAATACATTAATTCATACTTATCCGCAGGGAAGAAAGTCTGGGCTTTGAATGCCTATGACATAGTAGAGGGCTACCCTAAAAAGATTTATGAATTGGGCTTTCCAAGATCTGTGAAGGGAGTCGATGCTGCTGTCCACATCAAAGACACTGGCAAGACTCTCTTTTTCGCTGGAGAAAAATACTGGAGGTATGTTGAAAATTCTTATCTTCCCCATAGTTTCTCTCTCATTCTTTCCCACTATTCCAATGATGTAAGAACCACATTTTGCATATTGTACCAAACAACTTTTTGTCATTGGTTTGGCTCCTCCAAATATAGAAATATGGGGCCAGGGGCCATGGTATTAACTCAATGGCATTTTCTGCATTCTGTCACTCTTAAAGCCCACAACAATGAGTCCTTGAGATAAGCTGATGAGGCCTATTCTACAGACTTACATTTCAATGTACTCATGTGTTTGACCATGTGCCCTCCATATGTTGCTGGACTCCAGCTCCCATGAGCCCAAGCCAGCATGGTTCGTGGTAAGGGATGATGGGAGTTGAAGTCCAACAGTAATTGGAGGCACCACATTGAGTAGCGCTGTGGTAGACCAATGGGCGAACAAGGGAGGACCCACACTGAGGGAACACTCAGGCAGCACTTTCCCCCCACTTTCACCACATTTCCTTACCCATTGTTTCCATGTTTTATGTGATTTTTCACATTAGGTAAAAGCCACTTCTGAAAAACTAGCAGAGCCTAGTGGGCATTTAGCACTCATTTCCAGGATATTTGCTTCTAGGGGAAAATCCGTTTGCATCCCCGTTAACCCAGATAACCATAGTTTTTCATTTTAATTTCACATGACAAAATTTGGGGCAGTATTCCAGCATATGGTCCTTTCCCAGCATTTAAAATTTAGCACGGCGTGGAGGTATATTGATCGCGATCCATAACGGAGCAAGTAGTGCCGTGTGAAACTAACATCAGAACCCAGAATTGAAGCCCTAGCATTATGGTCAGGAAAACTAACACAATTATCCCCACGTAGGAATGCGCCATTAGTAGTTGCATCCTTGATATTGCACATACTAGCTAGCTTGAGCTCCTGGCATCCGCACTACGTAACATTTCTGAATAGGGTAGAATAATGTTCTTCAACCTTGGGCCCCCAGATGTTGTGTGACCACAACTCCTATCATCCCCAGCCAACTTAGTCACAGGTGATGGATGGTGGGAGTTGGCCCAGTAACACTTGGGAACCCAAGGATGAAGACCCCTGGGGTTGGCCATGTGTCTCCTACCTGTTCTGGAGTGTGAGGTATTGTGGGGAAGAATTCTCTTGCAAAGCAGCACCTGCTTCAAGGAACTTCCCTCCATTTAATGTTCAATATTGTATAGAGATAGATGATGTGCCCTCAGCCATTTTCAGTATATGCTTCTGTTCTAGCAAGAATTTATAGGTTGCTGCTAGAAATGCTGACCCTTTTTGTATCCTGTCTTTTTAGTTCTATGGTATCATTTATTGGTCTGGATTTTAGACTTTTTATGTTTGTGTTTTGTCATCAGCTGCATTGAATTGGAACAGAATTGCAATGCATAATGCTATGCATAAATAAAACACTTGCTTATTTACTTTATTTCCCCCTCAAATGAAGTTATGACGAACAGAACCAAGTTATGGAGAAAGGCTACCCTAGATATATTGAGGAGGATTTCCCCGGGATTGGTCACCGAGTGGATGCAGCTTATGAGAAGAATGGTATGCATTTTATTTGTGTTGACACCTGGCATTTTGGGGTGGAAAACCAGGGTCCCAGATTGACCCATTCCAGATGCCTGCTTTGGGGGAACCTTCAGGGTTTTTTCTGGCCCAGTGCTCCAAACCGTGCCAGACAGCCTTGTCTAGCCACCATTTTAATTTCTCACAATACAGTGGTACCTTGGAAGTCGAACAGAATCCATTCCAGAAGTCCATTCAACTTCCAAAACATTCGAAAACCAAAGCATGGCTTCTTATTGGCTGCAGGAAGCTTCTGCAGCCAATCAGAAGCCGCGGAAGCCCGGTCAGATGTTCAGCTTCCAAAAACAGTTCACAAACTAGAACAGTCACTTCTGGGTTTGTGATGTTCGGGAGACAAAATGTTTGAGAACTAAGCTGTTCGAAAACCAAGGTATGACTGTACTGACGTAGGGTTGCTCTGGGAGGTTGTGGAAATTAAAGTGATAGCTAGTCAAAGAAACATGGGAAGCTGCCTCATGCAGAATCAGGCCATTGGTCTATCCAGCTCAGTATTGGTCAAGTTCACACTGTATACCCAGGGCCGGATTTAGGTTTGATAAGGCCCTAAGCGACTGAAGGTAATGGGGCCCTTTATATGTCCAGCTGTCCTTTCTTAACAACAAATTGTCACTGTTTTTTTTGTGTTGAATATATGCTATATGGTAATTTATGGACCTAATAGGTATCTAAAGCCATTTGCACATAACAAAATATGTATTTTATCAAAGTAATTGTTGAGAAGTCCATGCAGAATGCAAAGTCCATGCAGAATGTAGGCACCCTATATATAGAAATGAGCAAACCAGTGATATTTTAGGGAGCAGGCTAGCAGGAGGGGCCCATTACTTACATCACAGGAGCCTACACAACACATAACACTGTTGCTGTATGTAGGTTTTATTTTATTTGTTTTTTTTACCTTATATTTTGGATATGTACATCCAGCTTTTTTCCTTTAATTTTTTTTGGGGGGGCCCCAAGAGAGTTATTTTTTTTGGGGGGGGCCCCCTGAGCTATAGCTTGTTTAAGTTATACATAAATCCGGCATTCCACATACCTCTAAAGTACTACAATACCACTTTAAGGACAAATGCTTTCCCCAAAATTATTCCAGGAGCTGAACTTTGTCAAAGGTGCTGAGAGTTGCGAGCCGACCCCTATTTCCCCTCACAGAGCTACAGTTCTCAGAGTTCCCAGTGAAGAGAGATTTAATGCTAAACCTCTCTCAGAACTGTAATTCTGTGAGGGGAACAGGGATCTCCCAACAACTCACAGCGCCCTTAACAAACTACAGCTCCCAGAATCATTTGGGCGGCAGCGGGGGAGCCATTACACTTGGCACCCGGTTTGGGGTCTCCGAAGTTTCATCACAAAGTGTTATTGTGGACACTTAGATTGCAAAAAGGCAAGAGTGGGCATAGAGCTGAATAAAATGTACATATGTTAATGTATATGTATATATTAAAATTTAGAAATAGTTATGATGACGACATCTTGCTGTCAGCAGGTGCCTTGTGAGCGTGCTCAGTCTGCAAGCCAGGTGTGCCCAGGTCTTCCTCTCCTCATCCCCCATTTTACTGCCTATAATAATAATTTATTATTTAGACCCCACCCATCTGGCTGGGTTTCCCCAGCCACTCTGGGCGGCTTCCAACAGAATATTCAAATACAATAGTCTATTAAACATTAAATGCTTCCCTAAACAGGGCTGCCTTCAGATGTCTTCTAAAAGTCTGGTAGTTGTTTTTCTCTTTGACATCTGGTGGGAGGGCGTTCCACAGGGCTGGTGCCACTACCGAGAAGGCCCTCTATTTGTGCATCTATTTGTGAGGCATGCAGCGTACTAATTGAAGTTGAGCGATTTAATCTTGGCCATAACAGTGAGTCTTCGTTTGTGGCTCCTGGAGTGCAGGGGAGCATTAAATAAACTTCCTATAGATGGTTGATAGTAAAGGGAAACCTTCCAAGCCCTTGCTTCCCAATGTGGGGCACAGGCCCCACAGGGGGGCAATTTGATTTTTTGGGGGGGAGGGGGCAATTCGAGAATGAGTTATTAACAGTGAATTGCCTTTTAGGCTTCCTCCACGTGAATAGGAGTTAACTTTCTGAATAATAAGAATTATATGTCACTGTGGGTGGACATCAGGATTTTAGAGATGCTTAGGTGGGGCATGGCCAAAAAAAGTGTTGATGGGCAACATCAAGGTACCTGCCGCTCTCTCTCCTAAGGGTTCCTTATCATTAAAACCAACTTGAACACAACAGCCCTTCAAACAGAGGATATCTTCAAAGAAAATATTGTATTCCAAACAGAACTGCTCCCTGTAAAGTGGGACCTTACAGTTGTACATGCCTGCCTCACAATGCAATCCTCAACTTGTCTGCTCATAAGTAAATCATATTCGATTCAGTGGGGTTTGTTGGCATCCATCTAGAGAGACAATGGAGTTTGCCTCTCAGGGTGAATTCAATCCGAGACTCGGAGTGCAGCCTTAATCAACAAATTGCTTTGTGAGCGGGAGCGGGGGGAGCGAGGGGGGCGGGGAATGCTTTTTTATTTACTGCTTTTAAAAAGAAGTAACATAAACCAAAAGAAATAGCAGCAACATGAAGCAGGAATCTTATCTGAATGGTTTCCTTCTTCTGCAGGTTACATATATTTTTTCAATGGACCGCTGCAGTTCGAATTCAACATCTGGAGTGAAAGAATTATGCGGGTCTTGACCACCACCTCCATTTTCTGGTGCTGATTGCTCTGGATCAGGTTCTGAACTGTGGGGAAAATGCATTCCATGAAAAATTATACTGCAGATGTTTGGTTTTATATGTGTATGTGTGTGAGAGAGAGTGTGAGTAAGGTAAGGTAAAGTAAAGGTAAAGGACCCCTGGACTGTTAAGTCCAGTCAAAGAAGACTATGGGGTGTGGCACTCATATTGCTTTTCAGGCTGAGGTGAGTGGGCTCAGCTACATTAGTCAAAAAAACAATGATTTGAATGCATTATAAACATGCAACACCAGATGGCGCCAGAGAGTGGAATTTTCCCCCTACTGATTTTCCATAGGTTTTTTTCCCCTTTTGTTATAACAATCTAATTTCTGTCTTATTTATAGCAGGTTTTTTCCCCTGTGTGTGGATCCATTTAGTGAGTGTGAGAGTCTTTGTCAGCCAGTCAGCTTGATTCTGTGAACAAGCTCTTTGCCATTCTTCCTTTGACTTTTTTTGTGTGTATATGAGGCTGTATAGCACTACGTCCATCAGTCTGGAACTGAAATAAAAAATGTTTTTCAATGACAGCATTCATATCTTGTGGGACATTACAGTTCATAAAAGATGACAGAAGAAGCAGGCAACATTCCAGTTATGTGCTGATCGAAAAACTGGCCATGTAGAATTATACTACTCGAGAACTCAAAGTGAACAAGCAACTTACTGTTTGTTTATTTGTGGCATTTGCATCTTGCCCTTAAGTCAAACAGGCTCTCAAAGCAGCTTGCCAAAAATCAGTATTTAGATGGTCCCTGGACTCAAGCTTACGAAATATAAAAAGACGCAGCACATAAGGAAAAGGGAATGGGCGGGAGGAGGGAAGAGCAAGCTCAGGTACGCATTACAGTTCTTTCAGTGCAGCTGAGGGCATCAACACTTGACTGATGCCAGTGGTGGTTCAGGGTGTCTTGCCCCTGATAAAGAGTGGATCTCCACAGAAGCACCATTTCCTCCCAGTACAGATCCTGAAGCAGGCCAGGAATTGTGGGCGGCTCCTGTCATGTTGCTATTCTCTCAGGCAGCTTGTGAAAGAGACTTGGCAGCTTTCAGGATGAAGTCCTGAAATGCTACAGACGAAGGCAGAGCTTCCATCTCCAGGATGGTTTTCACCCATGGTTTTAAAGATGCACAGGGATGCTACCCTGTGGAAGTGGTCCATTTCATCAGCCTCGTGTCCATTTGGGGAGATACCCTTCAGTCATGGCTTCCAGGACAGCATACAGATAAAACACTCACAATTCCCCTACAATTCTCAGAGTGGTTTAACAACCAATACCTCTTCAGAGGGAACTTTGAGAACTGTAGCTATGTGAGAAGAACAGGAGGTCTCCTAGCAACTCTCAGCACCCTTAACAAACTACAATTCACAGCACTGTACATTTGTGGCAGTACATTTCTTTTTGCCTTTAACCTTGTGCTGTTCATGGTCAATTTCTCTTGCCCCATTCTCAGTTAGAATCTTAACCGCTGGTGACATTGAGAGGACAGTTGTGGTTACAAAGGGATATTATTTGGCTAGGAGATTTATTCCAAGGATGTGGTGTCAGAGTTCTGATGACAACATTATTTTCTCAGAGTTTAGAGAGAGAAGGTTGTGTCATAAAATTTCTCCCTCCCTCCTGCTGTCCCCATATGCTCTTGAAAGGAAGAGGAGATATGTACTTTACAAAGAAATTTGTTGGGGCAGACAATTTCACAATATAGCTTTTCATAAGCAAATACCTTCCTCGGAATCTCAGCAACTAATGATGCCCATTTCTTTGTTCCAATGCACAGTCTTCATTTCTCAATTTTCTTTTTCTTTTTCTTTAAAAAATCATTTTTTATAAATCCATAACATCACAGCATCATACCATATACAATTCTAAGAAGAACTTTAGTGTAAGCACAACAATAGCTATACAGTGCTCGTCAATTCACAACATGTTAAAAGAGAAAAGTCGCAAACACACAAAATCTATCCCCTTCGCAACGACCATAAGGGGCTGCTTATCCAGAGGTGTCTCAGTAATAAATCTAATCCAAAAGATCTCTGTAGAAGTGGAGGTTGTATTGCACCTCTCAGACTGGCCACATAATACAAAAAGGGCCCCACATTTCTGCAAATGTTTCTCAGTTTTGAGCTCCTGGTTTGAAGTACACTTGCAGACATTCCATTCATGCCACCCAAAGGGCCTAGACTGTTCAAAGGAGTCATGTTTTAATTCCATTCATTCATTTCTACATTTATATCCTACACGACCTCCAAGGAGCTCAAGAAGGTGTCCATGATTCTCCCCCTCCCTATTTTAGCCTCACAAAAACTCTATGAGGTAGGTTACCGTACTCTAAGACAGGCATGGCCAAACTTGTCCCTCCGGCTGTTTTGGGACTACAACTCCCATCCTCCCTAGCTAACAGGACCAATGGTCAGGGATGATGGGAACTGTAGTCCCAAAACAGCTGGAGGGCCAAGTTTGGCCATGCCTGCTCTAAGAGGATGTGTCTGGCCCAAGGTTGCTCTGTGAGCTTTGTGGCTGAACCCTGGTCTCCCAGTTCATAGTCTGACACTTTAACCTCTATACCACACAGTTAGCACTCATGCCCTCCCCATAACCATGACTGTCCAGACATTTTTGCTTGGGATGGGGGAGATACCAGAAAAGCAAGGGGCAAGGTTGGATCTCACCTCCCAGCTATTAATTTTGCACTGGGCTCCATCACACACACTCAAAATGTTTGGTTTTTCTTGTAGGCGCCCGAAAACAGGACCAAAAGCCTTTGCTTCTGGCTTGTTCTGGGCTCCACCCTCTGGCCTCCTTGCTCAATAGGTTCCCAGGCTGTAGGATTTCAAGAGCTGCCTGTTCTACTCCTAACACACAAGTACAGAAAGCTCAGTTACTCCTGCTTCCTTTGCACCTGACTAAACTACCAAAGCCACCGAGTCCGCCATTGCTCTCTGCACCTTAAGTTGTGTGTATGCTTTGGGTGGGTGGGGGAGGGAGCTTGCCAGACAATTCAGGGTGGGGCTGGCAAAAGTGTCAGAGGCTGGGTGAGGGCTCCCCATCTCTCTGTCAGGAGCATAGAAAGCTGCCTCATACTCAGTCCATCCAGGTCAGTATTACCTAACCTGCCAAGGGCTCTCCAGGGTTCAGAGAGGAGCATGCCTAATCCTGCGTTGAGATTTGGGGTACTGAACCTGTGACGCTCTGCATGCAAAGCAGATGCTCTACCACTGAGCTAATGCCAGTACAGTGGTACCTCGGATTAAGAACTTAATTCGTTCTAGAGGTCTGTTCTTAGAGAGCCAGTGTAGTGTAGTGGTTAAGAGCGATAGACTCGTAATCTGGTGAACTGGGTTCGCGTTTCCGCTCCTCCACATGCAGCTGCTGGGTGACCTTAGGCCAGTCACACTTCTCTGAAGTCTCTCAGCCCCACTCACCTCACAGAGTGTTTGTTGTGGGGGAGGAAGGGAAAGGAGAATGTTAGCCGCTTTGAGACTCCTTCAGGTAGTGATAAAGTGGGATATCAAATCCAAACTCTCTTCTTAACCTGAAACTGTTCTTAACCTGAAGCACCACTTTAGCTAATGGGGCCTCGATTTCTGTCCTCATCCTGAAGCAAATTCTTAACCCGAGGTACTATTTCTGGGTTAGCGGAGTCTGTAACCTGAAGCGTATGTAACCTGAGGTACCACTGTATTCCCTCCTCTCACATTTTCCAGCAATCTGAGGGCAGCACACATGCACACACACCCCACAATCCAACACCAAACATGTTTTGCAGGTATTGTAGGAGATGAGGATTTTAAAAAGCAGTGTTTTCCTGCATATTTCAGTGCCTCCTCCCTTCCTTAGGGGTCCCCCACCCCTTCCTTTCCTCACCCCCCAATTTACTGCCTAGTGCATCTATTTGTGAGGCGTGCCTTGTACTAATTGGGGTTGAGCGATTTAATCTTGTACACAACAGTGGGTCTTCGTTTGTGGCTCCTGGAGTGCAGGGGAGCATTAAATAAACTTCCTATAGATGGTTGATAGTAAAGGGAAACCTTCCAAGCCAACACTAGGTGTCACTTTCCACTTCTTATTTAACTTGCAACCGGAAGATGTGCTGGAACAACAGCCACACCATGAACAACCACAACAAGGGCAGGCAGGCAGATGTCTGCTAAAATCTTTCTTTACTTCAGAAGGTCTTTCCAGACAAACCATTTCTCCTTTACTGGCCTCCGTTGGTGCAGCACAGAATTCACAGCTCCACCTGCCAAACATGCAGGTGGATAGGATCCTTGTTAGCGGCAGCCCATGAAAAGTCCCCAATCCTGCCATCCCAGGACAGAGGAGGGGAATCAGCCAGCCCTAGGCAGGCACAATAATTTGCCAGCTCCTGCCTTCTGCCTCAGCCGGAATGAGCGGCAAGGCTGCGGATACAGTCATGGCTCAGTCACTTGGTTAAACTCCACCAGTCCCTGGCTGGGGACTGGTTCGCAGCCTTAGTCATGCATCCTGGTTTTCAAAGCCTGCTGATTTTATCTGTATGTTATTAAAAATTACCTTATAGTTTTATGTACAGAGTTTGATTGTCTACGGGCAACATAATGGTTCAGGTTTGTACATTTGGAGTTAAGTCGCTGCAATCGCAGCAAGGCAGATTGAGCTTAATTCATCTGCATGGTAAACATTGGTTTGCCAAGTTTTAAAATTGGTAATATCCAAAGGCAACATGATGACCAAGTGCAACAATGCGATGTCAATATAAATTCTTTATATAATCTATACAGAACATTGAACAATATGAAATATGCACTCTCTGCAAAACCAAATAAATTCTTCTAAATCGCTGAAAGTCACAGAATATGCACTCTTGATGGATTCTATTGAAAACATAGAACCAAATAAACATAAATCTTATAGGTCTCTGAAAGTCTTTGTGGGCTATGCAAATTTCTGAAAGAAGCAATGGGTCAGATTCTTATCTGGAGGACACAAGCCATAAAGCTTTGTTTTATGACGTCAAACGCTGCCGAAGTGGTTCGCAAACAGACGTAGTGAACAGTGATTCTGGGTATACCCACTGTTTCATGGAATTCCCACACAGAGAATTCTCCCACAGAGAAATTTACGGTCTGCAAATAAAAACATCCTGAAGATCCCAGGCCACAGAGAGGTTAGGCTGGCCTCAACTAGAGCCAGGGATTTCTCGGCTGCGGCTCCAATCTGGTGGAACGCTCTGTCACAAGAGACTAGGGCCCTGCAGGACCTGACATCTTTTCGCAGGGCCTTCAAGACAGAGCTGTTCCACCAGGCCTTTGATCAGGGCACAGCCTGACCCCCTCCTCTGGCAATCTGCACAGAATGTTGCTTAATGGTTGCCATTAATTTGATTTTAATTATTTTTATAATGAATGTTTTTAGAATGCTGGATTACTTTGATTGTTGTTAGCCGCCCTGAGCCCAGCTTCGGCTGGGGAGGGCGGGATATAAATAAAAAATTATTATTATTATTATTATTATTATTATTATTATTATTATTATTATTATAAAGAAATGCTTCAAAAAGCCATCTTTATGGTGAATGGAATTGTATAACAACAATTGCTATGGAGCAGTGGTCATAAAGTTACGCAGCAAGGCAGACTGAGCTTAATCCATCTGCAAGGTAAACATTGGTTTGCCAAGTTTTAAAATTGAACATAAGAAGAAACTACTGAATCAGGTCAGTGGCCCATCTGGTCCAGCATCCTGTTCACACAGTGGCTGAACAGTTGCCCTATGGAAACCAGCAAACAGGATTTGGGCACAAGAGCACTTTGCCCTTCTGTGTTTCCCAGCAACTGGTATTCAGAAGCATTGCTGCCTCCAAGAGAATAGCCATAGCGGACAATAGCCATCAATAACTTTTTCCTCCATAAAACCTCTCCTCCATTCTTGTACCTGAGCGACTCCTGAATTTGGGGCGTAAAGGGCAATCCTATGGCAAGATCTGCTGAGATGAGTAGCTTAGGATGCAGCAGATTTCTCTCGTAGTATTACGTCTCTGTCCCTGGCTCAGCCGAAGATAGGACCCCTGACCATTAGGTCCAGTCGTGACCGACTCTGGGGTTGCGGTGCTTATCTCGCTTTATTGGCCGAGGGAGCCAGCGTACAGCTTCCGGGTCATGTGGCCAGCATGACTAAGCCGCTTCTGGCGAACCAGAGCAGCGCACGGAAATGCTGTTTACTTTCCTGCCGGAGCGGTACCTATTTATCTACTTGTACTTTGATGTGCTTTCGAACTGCTAGGTTGGCAGGAGCAGGGACCGAGCAATGGGAGCTCACACCGTCGCGGGGATTCGAACCACTGACCTTCCGATCGGCAAGTCCCAGGCTCTGTGGTTTAACCCATAGCGCCACCCGTGTCCCTCAGCCGAAGATAACACACCATAATTTGCTAATCCTGGTTCACCTGGGGCTCAGGCAAAACTGGCTGAGCCAAGGCTACTGTAAATCCCAAACCAGGGACGTGGCAGTGGTGCAGTATGGTGAAACAAGAGTGGAGGGACTTAGGCTGGAGCCTATGCCCATTCAACTTGGCCATGTGCCCTGGCAACCCAGCACAGAACACTGTTATAAAGGCTTGATTTCCCTCTACCAGCTCCACTGCTGAATGGGACTTGGATCTTATGCAACTTTATCCTGTCTCAACTGACAGTGGCTTGCTTTACAACAACCTTAGAGGAGTTCTGGAGACAGAAGCAGAGTCCTATGTTGTATGCTGATGATTCAGTGGGTGGAGTCCTGCACAAAATCTGCCTGTTCGCCTAAGGAAGAACATAGGCTATGCTTTAAAAGTAAACAAATGCATTTTATTTTATTAATAAACCAAAGATAAAGAACATAAATAAATACTATTAAAGCAGGTTGAAAGCAGCTTAAACTTGGACATTATCTTTGAACTTGTTGTTCCAAAATATTACAAAAAAAATGCCTATTTTCCTATAAACCTATTAGGCTGATTTATATGAATTATTTTGCAATAAATTAGCTGAATCATAATTACTATGGACCAAATTTTCTCAATCCATTCAGCTATAGCAGGAGATATGCTCACCTGCGCAACCATTTTTAGCTATTACAATCTTTGCAGCAGTTGTAAGGTTAAACACGATTGCTTGGCCATTTCTCAGAGTAATGTATTTTAAATAACCAAGTAGAAATATTCTAGGTCCCATACGTATATGACATCCTAACATATTGGAAATATTAGCCTAAACAGATTTCCAGAATATTTCTACCTGAGAACAATTCTCAAAGGTAATCTGCTCAAAGGTAATCCACATCTCCAGTATTTATCCGATCCTAACATATATTAAATTCGATTTATAAGGTGTTAAATTTCATTGATAGAGGCCTTTTTGTGTGACAGTACTCACTGGTATAGAGAACTACCACTTCTTATTTTTCGGTCTATGGGAGCCATTTTGTGCTGCCACTTTTGCCAATGTATGAGTACCAGCATCTCGTGTGTTTTTTTACCTCCAAACTCACTGAACATATGGTTGTAGCCAAAGCTGGCACAATGCGACTTCTATTTCCTTTTCTCCCCCTGAACCCTCACCCTCTGAAGCTGGAGGGGAGAGGAGGGGAGAGGAACTCCCATTGTGTGCATGAAAGTCCTTTGTACCAGCAGAGCAGCAGCACTGGATATGTCTCAAGACCAGTAGCCTAGGGCAGGGACACCCAACTCCCAATAGACAGCAATCTACTTACAGTGACCTACCAATTGTCGCTGGGTGGACCAATGTGGTTTAGGTTTTTTTTAGGAAGCCAAAATTCTTGAACTTTGGGGGGAAAGGCAAAGTTGTTGAGCTTTTTTAAGGAAGCCACAGTTGTTATTTTCCCCCTTTTTGGGGGGATGGGGGAGGAGATCACTAAGGGGCCAAAGATCTAACAGGATCTACCAGGATCACCCTCTGATCTACTAGTAAATCACCATCTACCTTTTGGACATGCCTGGCCTAGGGTGTATTACAAATACAGGTACCCAGCATCTTCTGAAATGTTAGCAGTGTCCTTAAAGTACCCATAGCAGGAGCTACGGGTGAGAAAAATAAACACATTGTCCTTGTCATATCAAGAGTTATGGCCATATTAAGACTGCACATGGCAACAGATTGATAATATTACGCAGCGACTTGCTCGGTTTATGAGGAAGGGATTTTGTCATGAAATCTCCTTTCATAAATCATCAAAACACACACTTAGTAAAAATTTCCTTTTTGTAACCACAGTTTCCCTCTTTCTCAGTATACAAGATAGTAGGTTGTGGGGGGACTGATACCTTGTAAGCCGTTTTTGAGCCTTTGAGGAAATCAGTTATTCTTCCTCTCATGGGCACATGAGGACACGGCATTGTGATGTGCTGCAATCTGTTCCTGAGACTTTGAGGAAAGAATGTTGTCATCGACAGCTAGTTTCCTTCTAGGGTCATTCTCACAACAAAACGAAAATTTCCTTTCTTGACCACAGTTTCGTCTTTCTCTCCAGAGCTTATGAGGATATGTATCGAGCGGTAATGACATAGGGACAAATTTACCACAAACAGGAATCATCTGAAGGCAGACAAATCTCCCATTGTGTTTCGCCATATTGAATCATGTTGTTGGCATCCATCTGTCTTGAGAGACAATGGAGTGTGCCTCCAGGGTTGAAGTCAAACCGCTGGAGGATGGATGGCGGCTAACAGATTGAGATTGAATCCTGACAAGACAGAAGTACTGTTTTTGGGGGACAGGAGGCGGGCAGGTGTGGAGGATTCCCTGGTCCTGAATGGGGTAACTGTGCCCCTGAAGGACCAGGTGCGCAGCCTGGGAGTCATTTTGGACTCACAGCTGTCCATGGAGGCACAGGTCAAATCTGTGTCCAGGGCAGCTGCTTACCAGCTCCATCTGGTACGTAGGCTGAGACCCTATCTGCCTGTGGACTGTCTCGCCAGAGTGGTGCATGCTCTGGTTATCTCCCGCTTGGACTACTGCAATGCACTCTACGTGGGGCTACCTTTGAAGGTGACTCGGAAACTACAATTAATCCAGAATGCGGCAGCTAGACTGGTGACTGGGGGCGGCCGCCGAGACCATATAACACCGGTCTTGAAAGACCTGCATTGGCTCCCAGTACGTTTCCGAGCACAATTCAAAGTGTTGGTGCTGACCTTTAAAGCCCTAAACGGCCTCGGTCCAGTATACCTGAAGGAGCGTCTCCACCCCCATCATTCTGCCCGGACGCTGAGGTCCAGCGCCGAGGGCCTTCTGGCGGTTCCCTCATTGCGAGAAGCAAAGCTACAGGGAACCAGGCAGAGGGCCTTCTCGGTAGTGGCGCCCACCCTGTGGAACGCCCTTCCAGCAGATGTCAAAGCGATAAACAACTACCTAACATTCAGAAGACATCTTAAGGCAGCCCTGTTCAGGGAAGTTTTAAACATGTGATTTTACTGTATTTTTGGGTTTTATGGAAGCCGCCCAGAGTGGCTGGGGAGGCCCAGCCAGATGGGCGGGGTATAAATAATAAATTATTATTATTATTATTATTATTATTATTATTATTATTATTATTATTATGGAGAATCACAGCGACTGCCGTGGCTGCAGAGGGTCCCTTTCCTGAAACATACATGTAGTTGCCTGTGGAGAAATTCCAGTGCGCAGCCTCCAGACCACCATCACTCAACGGAGTGCTTCCCAGGAAGTCCGGCTCCAGGGGTGGGGAACCTGTTCCAGCCCAAATCACCCTGGTGGAATAAGAAACCATCTTTAATCAATATACACTGTCTTGAGAACAAAAAGCCACAGAGGGGTTAATATATCTGGAGGCTGGGTAGCTTTCTCAAGTTGTGAGCCACGTTTTTTGTTTCCCCTTCCTTTTTTATTTTTAAAAAAATATTATTTATACTTTTCAGATATATATATTTCACTGAATTTACAATCATTTTGACATTTTAAAACTTGACTTCCTTCCCCCTCTTTCTGCGGTTCCTTAAATTTATTTTTAAGATCTCCTGCATATCCAAATTCACTTAACTTATATAACTGCAGGTTATTACAATAATCCTGCCAGTGTTTCTATCTGTTTACAATTGATCTGCAAATATTCAATAAATCATTTCCATTCTTTTATAAAAAGTTTGCTATCTTGATTTCTTATTCTTCTGGTAAGTTCTGCCGTTTCTGCATATTCCATAAGTGTTTGTATCCATTCTTCCTTTGCTGGGACTTCTTCTTTCCATTTTGGGCGAGTAACATTCTTGCCACTGTAGTTGCATACATGAATAAGTTTCTATGCAGTTTAGATAGTTCTGTCCCTATAATTCCCAAGAGAAAGGCTTCTGGGTGTGGTTTTTTTACAAACTTTATTTTAAACATCTTTTTAATTTCATTGTATATCATTTCCCAGTAAGCCTTAACCTTACCACAAGACCACAACATATGATAAAAAGAACCTTCTTTCTCTTTACGTTTCCAACACTTATTGTTTCCCCTTCCTTGCTCGCTTCTGTTTGAGACCTGTCATGGCTGCCCATCTTAAGTAAAAGAAGCTGTTAAAACCTTGTCGCTGTGTCTGTGTTTCCTAGCAATACGACAAAAGTTCTGCTCTGCGACGTACATAATACCATAACTGTCAAGCGTCCCTTATTTGGTGGGACAGTCCCTTATCCCAGTGCCATGTCCCTTATTGATGATGTCCCTTAAATAAGCTACTGAATGTAATGGGGCCCTTTCTATGTCCAGCTGTCCTTTGTCAGCAACAAATTGTTGCTGTTTTTGTGTGTTGAATATATAAAAAGGTAAAGGTAAAGGTACCCCTGCCCGTACGGGCCAGTCTTGACAGACTCTGGGGTTGTGCGCCCATCTCACTTAAGAGGCTGGGGGCCAGCGCTGTCCGGAGACACTTCCGGGTCACGTGGCCAGCGTGACAAAGCTGCATCTGGCGAGCCAGCGCAGCACACGGAACGCCGTTTACCTTCCTGCCAGTAAGCTTGCACCCGGGTGCAAGCGTTTCCTATTTATCTACTTGCACCCGGGGGTGCTTTTGAACTGCTAGGTTGGCGGGCGGTGTTGAATATATACTATATGGTAATTTAGGGACGTGGGTGGCGCTGTGGGTAAAACCTCAGTGCCTAGGACTTGCTGATTGTAAGGTCGGCGGTTGGAATCCCCGCAGCGGGGTGAGCTCCCGCCGTTCAGTCCCAGCTCCTGCCCACCTAGCAGTTCGAAAGCACCCCTAAGTGCAAGTAGATAAATAGGGACCGCTTACCTAGCAGGAAGGTAAACGGCATTTACGGCTTCGTCACGCTGGCCACATGACCCGGAAGTGTCTTTGGACAGTGCCGGCTCCGGGCCTCTAGAGCGAGATGAGCGCACAACCCCAGAATCGGTCACGACTGGCCCGTACGGGCAGGGGTACCTTTACTTAATTTATGGACCTAATAGGTATCTAAAGCCATTTGCACGCAACAAAATATGTATTTTATCTGTAAGTTGACAGCTATGCATAATACCCCAGTCTATATGTACCTAAGTAATAACACGCCAGGTTATTAAATAACAGGAAGCCATGCTTGCTGTTACATGCAATCTGATTAGGACAGTGTGCCAGCTGAAGTGAGCATGGCCTGGAGATAAGCAAATGATGATGAGCCTTTTTAATCTCACATTCCTAGCATTTGGACCACACTGCATTCTGTCAATCTTCCTTTTCCCCTCTCAAGGCCTTGGGCAGTTCAAATGAAGCTCCAAAGCAAGACAGGAGCTCAAAGTGCCATACCTGGTTCTCGCACACCCAGTTTTAACCGCACAACAACCCTGTGAGATGGGTTCAGCCACAAGACTGTGACTGGCCCTAATATTACCCAGTCAACCTCATGGCTAAGTGTGGCATTTAAGAAACTTGCAGGTACGTGAAGAAGCTCATTCCATCACAAGCTCCTTCTTTCAGTACAATATTTCTACTTAATAGAATTCTGTCTGCAACCTCCCTAAGATGACCTGTTAATAAAAAATTAGGAAAAAACTTATTTTTGGTAATTGGCTTTCTAAAAACGCTAAAGTCTGCTTATTTCCTCTTTTCAAGTACATCTAGCAAAGGAATAAGTATTAAGCCGGCATTTGAAAATGGGTATCTTGGAATGTGCCATTTCTTACAATACTGGTGATTATGAGGTTTTGTGGTTTGTTTGCTTTTAAACAACTTAATGCAGGCCAGCAACAGAAGCGCTTGTCAGTTTCGGTTCTCTCACTTCCTCATGTTTCCATCATAAAGCTGGTTCTCCACATCTCTGTAGCGATCTGAAAATTCTCTTTTTAAAAATCCTCATGGAAACTATTCAGTGTTTTGGTGAAAATTTCTCCTCATAAACACATTTTTGTGTGCAGTTTTGACTGACGTGCACATGCTTGCAAGCAATTTATCCTAATATCATTATTTTCACACATTATTTTCACTAGTATATTCATTTTTATGAACACCCCCCCCCCAATATATCCATTTTTGTAAACATTGATTTGTCAGAGAACTGCGATACAAAATTCGGATAAGTGCAAATTTAGAAGAATAGCTGTCCTCATAATGTTTCAGAAAGTGCAATATTGATGGATTTGACTTTAAATGTGAATTAATCCCCAATTCCTAATACTGACCAAGGTCTTCCGAGGTTTGACATCTACTGTGATTGCAAGCGTAACGTGGATTGTGCTTCAAGGGATGTCAGGCCCACATATTGGGTAGGCCAGAGCCTGAGGGATTGACTGATATGGGAGCAGATGGCCCATCAGGTATCTGGGCTCTAAATCGTGTAGAACTTTAAAGGTTTCAAGTCAATTCAGAAATACACTGGGAGCAAATACAGTTGCTTAAGCGTAGGTGAGGTGTTAAGCAGCCGACCGTCTTGAAACTGAACAGCCAGAAATTTCTCCACTCTTTTACCATCATATCAGGAAAAGCTGACCACCCAAACAACTGAATCTGTTTGGTATGAACACCTCGTAAACGCGTCCTGATTTTGTTGTTCAGAAACCAGAGTATGAAGCATCCCCTCTGAAAGCAACAGGCAGAGCCTATAAAAAACATCTAGCTTCCTTTCAATAAATAACCATAGGCTGCCTTCTCAGGCAGGACAAACCATTAGGAGTGCACCAAGCATTCATTTGTTTCAGTGGCGCCAGTATTGAGAAAGGGAGCATTTGGTCAAAAAGCTTTCCCATCCCACCTCACTTGCTGGGAATACAGCTTCTCTGAAGCTTTGTGTCTCTTTTTTGCTCAGAGGTGCTGTTCAGACAAGACTTTAGGGCAGAATCTCAGAGCCCCACTCGGAAGAATAAGCAGGAAGCTCCCACCCCCAGGCCTGGTATAAACAGTGTGATGCTTCGCTTGAACCAAAGATGCAAATATTTCCCCAGCACATGATGTTTGATACCATCAAAGTACAAATGAGTCACTTCAGCAACCTATTCCTCCAGATTTCTGCAGGGCATTGAAACCATCTGTAGGACAAGACCTGCCAGAGAAAATAAAGAATTTATTTATGTATGTTACAGCAGCGGCAAGAGTCTTGATAGCACAAGGATGGAAGAATGAGGAAACCTCGACAAAAGAACAGTGGCGAGAGAAATTGATGAACTATGCAGAACTGGCGAAATTGACATACAAATTGCGAGATAAGGACAACTGTGACTTCAGAGAAGAATGGGAACTTTTTACAAATTACTTAAGAAGACAACAGAATGAACTGGACTCCTTGGCAGGTTTTGAATAAACATACACAAATTTATTGAGGGTTAATGTAGTAGAGGGTTATTGAGGGTTAATGTAGCCTGGCGTGCTCTGGTCCATGGGGTCATGAAGAGTCGGACACGACTAAATGACTAAACAACAACAACAATGTAGTAGATAGATAATAAAAGGATATATACAATTTTACAGTATGCAGAGAACAACATGAGAAATCAGAGAGAGGAGCTGAGGGAAGTCTTGGGGGGGACTTTAAAATTATTATTTTTTAATTTTTAATTTTAAATATTTTTTTTAAAAAGAAACTGTCTGCGGATCAAAAATGTAACAAAGCACGTGCCACGTAAGGCTTGTCAGTGAAGTATGGTGGAGAAGGAGAAGGAGGAGAACGCAGAAGGAGAGCCTGTGGGGAACTTGGAATGACCATTTATTGACCACTAAGGGAGGGCTGCTCTCCACTAGTGAGTTGCTGGAAGAACCTTATGTATGGTTCACCAGGGTTATAGCAGGGGGCACTGGAAACATCATAGAACCAGAGAGTTGGAAGGGACCTCAAATATCATCAAGTCCATCCTCTGCTGATGTAGCAAACCCATGGCTGCAGCATCCCTGATAATTGACCACCCAATGGTCATGAGCTGAGATGGCTGAAGAGCTGTAATGAGCTTAGAAGAGATGTGACTTCCAAGTCAGCTGGTCCCCTTAGTAAAAACACACATTTATCATTTATTTCTCTTTATAAAAACATGTATATCTCAGTTTCTCCCTCTCTTTAGATCAGAACTTAAAACAGCAATGAGCTGCCATGGTGTTTGACTGGCTCTGCTGCTGCACCCGCACTGCGTCAACCTCCCTGTCCCGTTTCCATGTTCCTCTTGGTTACTGGCAGCAGCCTCTGTGTTGGGAAGCCAGGTGAGCAATGCAATTCCACCCCACTCTGCTCCACTAGCTGCTGCTGGAGAGCAGAACACTAAATCTGTCTGCTTGCACTAGTTTTCCATTTCGAATGGTTCTCTCCCATTGTGTTTATTTTGGAGCTCTGCATGTGTCCTGATGAATGTGTCTGGTCACGATGACTGGCGAGAAGCCGCCTGATGACTGAGTCTTCCTTTTCATCGGGTGGTGATTGGAAGGTTTAAGATTTCCATGGGTGGTGCAAAGGGACTGGTGAATCCATTTAAGAGAAAGAGGATTAGAAAAGAACACGTTCCTGAATAGCATATGCACAAACATAAAACAACACAAAGTTTTGAAGTGTACAGCTTTTCCAACTGCATTTTATGAAATTTCTATGTTTTTATACAATCCAATACACAATTTCATTTTTTCCTTTATTTTGTGTTGACCCCACCCCACCCCATTTTCCATGGAGTTGTTGTCTCTCCTCTTCTGCTGCACCCTGTAAAATACTCTTTGTTAAATCATAACCACAGTTCTATCATCTAGTTACAGTGGTACCTTGGGTTACATACGCTTCAGGTTACATACGCTTCAGGTTACAGACTCCGCTAACCCAGAAATAGTACCTCAGGTTAAGAACTTTGCTTCAGGGTGAGAACAGAAATCGAGGCCCCATTAGCTAAAGTGGTGCTTCAGGTTAAGAACAGTTTCAGGTTAAGAACGGACCTCTGGAACGAATTAAGTACTTAACCTGAGGTACCACTGTACTTCTGTTGCTCATAGTTCAAATCTTGATCGCAAATTCATCCTAACTATAGTATTTCTTTAATTAGCAGTTTTGAAGCGTACGGCTGGTTGGGCATTGATGACTATCTGACAAAAAGTCTGTCAGTTAGCTACAAGGTGAAGTTTAAGGTGCTGGTATCAGCGTACAAAGCCCTAGAAAGCTTGGAACCAGGCTACCTCAAAGAACGCCTCATCCACATCATCTTCTTTTTATATGCAAATGTTTAAACTGTTTTTTAATATGTGGAAGTGTTTTATATATCTGTTTATGTTACTTAATTCACAAACCACTTGACTGTTAAATCCTCAAAGCAGTTTCCAAAAGACAACACAGTAAAATAAGTAAAAATTCACAACCAAAATGTACATAAGTTAAAATATTAAAACAAATTAAAATTCAACTTTTGAAGCATCTGGGGAGACTTGTCGAAGCAAGAATATATGTCAAAAATATATGTCATTATATTGTAAATCACTTCCAGGTGGCTTCATGAAATGAAATGAAATGAAATTATTGTTGTTGTTGTTAGCCAAGTGTAGGTACTTTGTAATGCATGCTTTGTATGCACAATGGGGCTGAGAATACTATGTATTCCCAACAGCAAATATTTTAGCATGGGAAATGTCCATATGAAGCCTTAGAATCACATTCAGAAATGAAAAACCTGCTTTTTCCATCTTGCTGATTCAGCTTAGGCACTTGAGTTAAGTCCTTGGTTATGCTGTGCAACCTTCCAGGAAAACAAGCAACTGATATTTAACAGAACGTAACAGAAGTTGTGGGTAGCTATAGAAAAAGTGCCCTGCAAAATAACTATAATTTGGTTTTGTTTATTTGGAACAAACTTTTGACTAAGTGCTAAAGTCCACTGTAACAACAGAGGTCATGAGGTGAAGGCCTACCTTCTGTGAATGTTGCTTACATGAAAATGGCAGGAACAGAGAGACCGAAAACATTTCTGTTGTCTCTCAAATACGGTACCCTTCAGTCAGCTCTTCAAAAGCCACGTGAATCCAAACGAAATCTATGCGACGGTCAGCTCACTATTACACAAATATGTGTTCTCAGTTGCCTGCATTTGCTTGGCAACAGAGATTGCAGAAGTGGAAAGGGGAAAAACCAGCAACACCCCACCCCTAATCATTGGTGCAAAATGTCTCAGTGAGGGCTGAGCATGCTCACTGGACACAGAATGCCGTTTCTCAATTGGCAGGGAGACATAAATGGAGGCAGCACTCCACTCTGCACCAGTGTGGAGAATTCAAAGAATACAGAGCAACAGCATCAACAAGGCAACAACAACAATTTATTATTTATACCACGCTCATCTGGCTGGGTTTCCCCATCTACTCTGGGCAACTCCTAACAGAATATTAAAACATGATAAAACATCAAACATTAAAAACTTCCCTAAAAGTCAGGTAGTTGTTTATTTCTTTGATATCTGATGGGAGGGCGTTCCATATGGTGGGCGCCACTACCAAGAAGGCCCTCTGCCTGGTTCCCTGTAATTTCACTTCTCGCAGTGAGGGAACTGCCAGAAGGCCCTCGGTGCTGGACCTCAGTGTCTGGGTTGGACGATGCGGGTGGAGGTGCTCCTTCAGGTATACTGGGCCGATGCTGTTTAGGGCTTTCAAGGTCAGCACCAACACTTTGAATTGTGCTCGGAAACGTACTGGGAGCCAATGTAGGTCTTTGAGGACTGGTGTTATATGGCATTGGTGGCCACTCTCAGTCACCAGTCTAGCTGCCACATTCTTAATCAAATGTAGTTTCTGGGTCACCTTCACAGGTAACCCCATGCAGAGTGCATTGCAGTAGTCCAGGCATCCCCAACCTATGGTCCTCCAGATGTTTTGGCCTATAACTCCCATGATCCCTAGCTAACAGGACCGGTTGTCAGGGATGATGGGAATTGTAGTCCAAAACATCTGGAGGGCTGAAGGTTGGGGATGCCTGCAGTAGTCCAAGCGGGAGATAACCAGAGCATGCATCACTCTGGCGAGACAGTCTGCAGGCAGGTAGGGTCCCAGCCTGTGCACCAAATGGAGCTGGTAGACAGCTGCCCTGGACACAGAATTATAAGGATCGAACTACAGCAGGGGCTGGCAACATGGTGCTCCCCAGCTGCTATTGGACTCCAAGTCCCATCAGCCCCAGGGAGGATAGCCAGTGGGCAGGGAGGATGGGAGCTGGAGTCCAACAGCATCAGGCTAGCACCACGTTGGTTACCCCTGAACTACACATGCTTTTTTGCACATGCATATACACAAACAGTGCTTTGTCAAGGAGCATGAGTGTCAGGAAGAATCGGTGGGAGGGCTGATCTGTTTCCTTCATGCCTCTCAACTGTATCCAGAGGTGTACCTAGGCACCTTTGCATGCTTGGCAAGGAGATGTGTTGGTGCCCCACCTCCAAATCTTCCTTGGCAAGGAGCTGTATTGGTGCCTCCAAATCCGGAAGAGACCATGGGCCAGAAACTCAAAATAGTGTCGGCAGTTAACTGGGGAGGTTCCCCCGAAGAGCTGTTGTAACAGCCCATGCCAGTGATAATATTAATAATAATTTATTATTTGTACCCTGCCCATCTGGCTGGGTTTCCCCAGCCACTCTGGGTGGCTTCCAACAAAGATGAAAAATACACTAAAATGCCACACATTAAAAACTTTCCTGAACAGGGCTGCCTTCAGATGTCTTCTGAATTCAGGTAGTTGTTTATCTCTTTGACATCTGATGGGAGGGCGTTCCACAGG
The DNA here is from genome assembly GCF_964188315.1 of Podarcis muralis. NCBI lineage: Eukaryota > Metazoa > Chordata > Lepidosauria > Squamata > Lacertidae > Podarcis > Podarcis muralis. The sequence goes on along the minus strand of NC_135658.1, from coordinate 21,179,874 downwards.
GCGGGCGCCACTACCGAGAAGGCCCTCTGCCTAGTTCCCTGTAGTGACCAGATTCCTCCTCCGAGGAGCCTGTTCGCCTTGCTCAGCCACCCAGGGCAGTGAAGGAGCAGCCCAGGGCGTCTGTGGATAGGCTGCTAGACCCCCTGAGTCTGAGTGGAGAGGCATGATTTTTGTGCATCCCTGAGCCTGCACCCTTGGCAGGGGGCAACCTAGCCCACCCCTAGGTATGCCCCTGATTGTCTCCTGCCTATTTCCCCTTCCCTACCCACCCTCCAGCTCAGTCATGTTTTCCTTGCATCCAATTTCAGAGACTGCCTGCAGGGAAATGGCAGGCCTTACAGTGGGTGGTCAGCAGAGAGGGGAAGATTTAAGCACATCCCACCCAGCCAAGTAAAGGTGAGCTCCTTTACTTCAGCCTTCTGCACCATGGTGCATTCCAAATGTTTTGGACTACAACTCCCATCAGCCCTCGCCATCGTGACCAACAGCCAGGGATGGTGGGATCTACATCCCAAAACATGTGGAGGACGCCAAGCTGATGAAAGGTGCCTTACAGGGGGAATACAGGATTGAGAAACTCTTGTTTGCATCATAATATACTGTATATGTAGTGCCACTCTAAATTAACTGGGGGGTTTCTTTTTGAGTAAATGACTGGTGATCGCCTCTGCCAAATCTAAACAAATGCACAGTGACAGGGTGTTGTGCTTTTAGTGAACTTCTGACACATGAAGGAAGGCTGGAAATTCCATGACTAGACTCCAGGACTTCCACTGTCAGGATTCTACCCTTCCCTTTAAAGCCCTCTAGTGCCTGGCCTCTTGTGCTTTCCAGTCCCTTATGCTATTTCTTTCTAGGGTTGGGAGAGATACTTGATTCAGTTCATATTTAAACGTGAATCTGTTGAATCCTTACTTTCTGAAGCAGTACGTGAATTGAAACAGCCACCCTTTGAAATTTGCGCTTCTCTGAATATGTTGCACTTTTCCGTGTGTGTGTGTGTGTGTGCGTGTGTAAAAATAACATGCAAAAATGCATTCTATTGGGGAAATCACTTTGCAAAAATGTGTATATTAGGAGACCCACATTAAAATGCTGACAAATTTTCACGAGATTTCAAAATAATAAATAAATCACATACAGTGGTACCTCGGGTTAAGTACTTAATTCGTTCCGGAGGTCCATTCTTAACCTCAAACTGTTCTTAACCTGAAGCACCACTTTAGCTAATGGGGCCTCCTGCTGCTGCTGCGCTGCCACTGCAGGATTTCTGTCCTCATCCTGAAGCAAAGTTCTTAACCCGAGGTACTATTTCTGGGTTAGTGGAGTCTGTAACCTGAAGCGTATGTAACCCGAGGTACCACTGTATGGAAATGTGAAGAACTGAACTGATCCCTAATCGCTTTGGGGATGAGCCTAATGCTTAATTATGCTCTCCAAAACCCCAATTAAACATATGGTCAGGATCAGAAAGACGGAGAGCAGGAGGGTTGTAGCACCATGGTAAAACATATGCCTTTTGTGCCAGTAGTCTCAGGTTCAGTCCCTGGCATCTGCAGGTGGGGCTGGGAGAGACCCCTGCCTGAAATCGTGGAGAGCCACTGCCACTCAGTGTAGTCAATATTGATGTAAGTGGTCTGATTCAGTGTAAGAGAGCTTCCCATATTCCCAATCCCACTCAAAAACAGCAACAGCCAGGAAGCATCCTAATTCGTCAGAATTACATTTCAATTTTACATTTAGCCTAAATCCAGGACAGCACTACATTCCATGTGGCTGTGGTAAACGCCAATGCTTTCTCGAGTTGCCCACTGCAATTCTTTATCTGTATTTAGGCGGTCAGTTGAATAAAAGGGAGCTGGGATATACTGTACACCATCCTGATTTCAAAAGGTCATCCCAACTGCTGGGTGGGATCACCCAGAGTTCTGGAGTGTGTTACCAGTGATATGCTGATGATTCACGGCTCTGCTTCTCCTCTACATCTGCAGGTGTGGCACTGGACGTGCTAGACCAAAGTCCTGCCTCAGTCATGGGCTGGATTGCAGTCATTCAACTGAGGCTTATTCTAGATAAGGCTGAAGTGCTTCCCTTGGCTGGTTGATGCATGGCCTGCCTTGAATGGGGTTACCCGCCCTCTGAAGGACCAGGTGCCAGTGTAACTGGATATCCAAGCTGTTTCAGTCGCAAAGTGCCTTCCATCAGCTTCAGCTGGTGGTGCAGCTACTTCCCTATCTGGCCAAGGATAGCCTAACTTCCATTGTCCATGCCCTGATAGGATAGATTACTGCAATGGATGATATATGGGATTGCCTTCAAAGATAGTTTGGAAACTGCAGGTGGTGCAGAATTTGACAGGCTCCTGAACAGGGCAAAACAGTCCAAGCATAGAAAACCAATTCTGGTATAACTGTGCCCAATTCAAAGTGCTGGCTTTGACTTCTTCTTTAGTTCTTTTCATCAGTTTGTTTGTTTATACATTTTATTTTCTGTTTTTTCATTTTACAATTGACATAGTCGTGACAGTTTTTGTCTTTTACAAGCTAAAGAGAGAGAAAAGAAGAGAAAAAGAACCCCTCCCACCTTGAATTCCTTCCCCTCCCTTCTGCGGTTCCATGTAATACAGTGGTACCTCGCAAGACGAATGCCTCGCAAGACAAAAAACTCGCAAGACGAAAGGGTTTTTGGTTTTTTGAGTTGCTTCGCAAGACAATTTTCCCTATGGGCTTGCTTCGCAACGAACGTCTTGCAAGTTTGTTTCCTTTTTCTTAAAACCGTTAATACAGTTGCGACTTGACTTTGAAGAGCAACTCATAGCACGCGGTGTGGTAGCCTTTTTTGAGGTTTTTGAAGACTTTGGTGATTTTTTAAGCTTTTCCAAAACTTTTCCGAATCCGTGCTTCGCAAGACGAAAAAATCGCAAGACGACAAAACTCGCAGAACGAATTAATTTCATCTTGCGAGGCACCACTGTATATCTTATTCCTACCACACCTCCAAGTTTACCCTATTTATCATTTATTCTTTTAATTTTATAAAACAAATAATTACTGCGAATGTTTGCATTAGTCCTGCTAATGTTTTTAGTTGTGTACAACAGATTTTCAATTCTTCAATAATGCATTTCCATTCCAAATCAAAATGTCTCTTTTCTTGATTTGCGTGGACAAGCGGAGTCCCCAGATCCCCCGCGGTCCCCCCGTCATGCGGAATAACGACTCGAGACAATGTGCTATGGGATTAAATAGGCCACAACTTTATTAAATTTCAAATGTGGGTAGACCTTGGCTCAGGCATTGGGCGTTCTCCCTCCCCAGTCCCCAGCCGGGGACCTTGGGAGCATCAGGGTTATCCAGTGTGTGTGGGGTGGATGGGCCGGCTCTGGAGAAGATATGTTCAAGCAGAGATAGCCGCCCCCGTTACGCCGCCACCACAGGGGAGAGCAATGATGACCTTTCGGCGCACGGCCAAAGCCTCTCTTCAGAAACCCCTTTAATGGGGAACCCTGGTATCGCCGCCGCAAAGAGGAAGATGGACTAAAGGATCCAAGGCCTGATACCGCCAAAGTTGTGACGTTTTGCTACGGGAAAGGCGAAACCTGCCAATGCAGGGAAATTCCTTTCCGGCCCTTTAACAGAGACCTTACGTAGCAGCGCCCGCATACCTGTGAAGAAAAGTTAACCTGTGAAACCTGTGAAGAAAAGTTAACCTGCAAAATAAGACATTAACTGAGGGTGGGTAGGGTGGGAGAAGCTCTGGAGCCAAGTGAGGATTCCCAGGTAGGATCCTCCCTCTATTGTGTGGGCAGGTAATCCCTCCCCTACCTGGCCTGGTCTCCTTGGCAACGCTTCCCCCAGGTGGGATTGGGCAAATGACTGAGGTAGGCGGAGACCTCCAGGTATCCCACCTGAGGGAAGGCAAGGCCAAGCCTATGCTGTTGGAGCCGCTCCAGATCTAGGGGCTGCACATGTCCACGCAAAGGGCGCCCCCCGTTTTAAGCGGGGAGCGGTCATTCTTAACCTTCTCATAAGTTTTGCCATTTCTGCATATTCCAATAGTTTCTGTTGCCAGTCTTCTTTCGTTGGGTTTGTTTCTTCTTTCCATATCTGGGCAAACACCATTCGAGCAGCTGTGGTCGTGTACATAAATAAAACCTTTTTTTCTTTTGGCATCTCTATTATTCCTAAAAGGAAAGCTTCTGGCTTCTTTACAAAAGTTATTTTAAATATTTTTTTTGACTCATAAACCATTTCCCAGAATGCTTTCTTCCTCTTACATAGGAAAAAATGTATCTTCTTTCTCCTTACATTTCCAACAAGTATCTGATTGCGATTTATAATTTTTTGCCAGCTTACTAGTTGTCAGGTACCATCTATACATCATCTTCATATAATTTTCCTTTATTCCATAACACGCTGTACATTTTAAGTCTACATTCCACAATCGCTCCTATGCTGACAATTCTATACTGTGTCCTATATCCATTGCCCCAATGTATGATTGTTGACTTTTGCTTGCCATTCTAACAGCATTTTATACATTTTTGACATTACCTTCTTATTGTTATCTAGTAGATCTCTTTGTGTGTGTGTGTGTTTGACTTATAAAGCCTCCCCCCCCCTTTTTTTTTTACTGGTGGCACTGGTGCTATGGAATTCACTCCCAACTGGAATATGAGATAAGCCGCCTGTACTGGCATTCTGCCAGCTTTTAAGCTTAAATGCACATGTATTCCCTTAATCACTCAAGTTGAGTCTCCTGTTTTAATTGCTTTGTTGTTTTAATGGGATTGTTTTATTGCATCTTTTACTTCTAGAGCTTTATATTTTAAGATTTTAATGGGACAGTTTTACTGCGCATTCTAATTATGGATGTTTATAATTTAATGCTTGTCTGATTGATTTTTTACACATTTAAGCTCTCTCTCTCTCTCTCTCTCTCTCTGTGTGTGTGTGTGTGTGTGTCAGGATGCTGTCAGTGGCTCCCAGCTGGTTGCCCAGGAAAGTATAAAGACAAGGAAAAGTTTCTTACCATCCTTTTTTATCCAATAATTACAGAGAGAGGCTATAGAACCTAGCCTCTTGGACAATGGCATTGTCCTGAGCGAATCTCCAGCCGCCCGTCTCCCACACTTCCTCATTCACCAATCTCAGCATCTCTCCTATGGGTGCTGCTACGTGCCCTCTGCCTTTGAGCTCTTTGCTCTCCTACTTTTAAGGCTCACCAGGTTCCGGGAGATGCTTTCTAAAGACACTATGTCAGTCAGCTGCCGTTCTGGTCCTGCCTCCTCTTCTCCCATTATTTCCCAACTTTCCCCCTCATCTACCTCTGAGCTGCAACCTCCCTCAAACCCCTGATGTAAATAAATCTATACTGTCTTCCTCTTCCTCCTCCCTGGAAGGGTCAGGATGGGGAGGCGGTCTCCACCATGCCTCCTCTGCCCAGTCCCTTACAATATATATAATTTATTATATGGGCTTCTGGTTTGAATGGAGTGCACCTCTTAACCCAGCTTAGCTAGGAATAAGCACCACTTAGTTCCTTCTAGGCACAGTTGGAATTTCATTGTAAATCTCCCCATCCTGCTCTAATCAACCTTCTCTTCTTTCTCTTGACTGGCCTTCTTATCATCTTCACTGTGCCAATTCATTTCTCGTCACTAAACCTATCATAGTTACTTATTCAACCAGCACATCCTGTTTTTTCTTGTGAGAGCACAGTGGCCATTTTGGGTCCCTCAATCTCTCGTGATTTCACACTGTGACACCCCCCCTCCCCCGGAAAAAGTGATTTTTCAGGGCTGCAATCTTGCGCAACATCCCAAAATGTGCATTTTAAGGCACCATGCCACAAAACTCCCACTTTTTGAGGGTGAGGGGAATTAGGGTGTGAAATAACATGATATTATGGCACCCCAAATGGCTGCTGTTACCTTGTGAAGAAAAAATGGGAAAATGTTGTCCCAAAAGATGGCGTCCTGATTTTTCCCTTTGACATGTTGGACGATATATTCTAAGTTTCACACCTGCCCCAACCCCATGCTTTCAATTTGCTGCCCTTTCTCTCTGGGGCTTACTGCTTCCCAGCATCCATACCTCTCTCTCCTGGCACTTGCCTAAACTGGCCAATATTTCTTCAATTTAATCTAATACCTATGCAGATGCTACCTGTTGATGCATGTAAATATGATGATGATGGAGATGTTTCAAAGCTTTGGATATTTGGTTTAAATCAGCTATTGTTATCTGCTAATCCACCTTGGGCACTGTGACCAAAATTTGAGCATGAGTTGAATTGAATTAACGAATTAATGGAACCAAACAAAACACACCACGATACCTGAGGCACATGGGTATTTCCAAGCATGGAATTATTTTAATGAATGAATGTTTCCGGGCCTTTTCTGGCATTTCCCAAACCCAGCATCATAGATCAGATGTCTTCTTTGGAAAGGATTTTGGCAGAAAGGACCCTGTCTGGCAACCCTTCTGGAACTTGACATGTTACTCAGATGCTGATGACAAAGATTGGTTCTCATTAATAACGGCTCACTGGATCTCTAAAATTCTGTCGATTACTAAATTGTCTGGTTTTTTTATCCTGCAGCAATGACACAAATCATGTCTCCTTCACCTGGGTCCTACAGAAAATATTTTCCCTTTTCTCAGCTGGTAGAGCATGAGACTTCATCTTAGGGTCGTGGGTTCAACCCCAAATTGGACGAAAAGATTCCTGCATCCATTGAAGGGAGAGTTGAACTACATGACTCTTGTGGTCTCTTCCAACTCTATGAAATAGAGTTGCCATCCAGCTCAGAGCTGGTGAAGCTGAATGCTGAAAGACCTAGGGCTGGCAAGAGAAAGTACTTTTTTGAACAGTGCATAAACAAGGGGTAGTGCTGATGGCCAACAGTTTGGAGGGCTTTAAAAGAAGGTTAGAAAATTCGTGGATGTGAAAGCTGCCAATAGCCACATCTATCTGATGCTGGTAATGATATATGGCTTGCTGACATTTTCACGGGGATTAGGGATTGGTTGCAGGTCTGAGGGTATTGGCGGCGAGCTTGGGGCTCGTGTGGCAGTTAGGCATTGGCAGGGGCATTGTTATGCAGATGAGTCGGGGGGGGAGCGCGATCACCTCCCCCAAATATTCAAGGGTAGTCCGATAAAGGATTCCGGGGGGGGGGGCGTTGCCTCGTCCGAAACCTATGGAGGCTAGGGCCTAAAGCGCCCCCCCGAGCGATGACCCCTCGGGGAGTGCCTAGGGATGTGCATCTCAGGGGCTCCCCCTCCTGGAGTTAACCCTTTCCGGTTCTCATACCGGATAGTCTGATAGGGCCAATGCCTAAAGCCAATACCGCTCTTAAGGTAAAGGTAAAGGTACCGTACGGGCCAGTCGTGTCCGACTCTAGGGTTGTGCACCCATCTCACTTAAGAGGCCGGGGGCCAGCGCTGTCCGGAGACACTTCCGGGTCATGTGGCCACCGTGACGAAGCTGCTCTGGCGAGCCAGCACCAGCGCAGCACACGGAAACGCCGTTTACCTTCCCGCTATAAAGCGGTACCTATTTATCTACTTGCACTTAGGGGTGCTTTCGAACTGCTAGGTGGGCAGGAGCTGGGACCGAAAGACGGGAGCTCACCCCGCCGCGGGGATTCGAACCGCCGACCATGCGATCGGCAAGCCCTAGGCACTGAGGTTTTACCCACAGCGCCACCCGCATCCCTAATACCGCTCTTACCTGTAACCAATAAAGTTGTGGCCTTTTTTAGCCCATTAACCTAAAATCTTGGTGTCCTTCGTCTTTATTTATTCCATCTGGTGGGCGGCGGGAATCGCCCACAATGGCCTATATTCTATCTCCATTGCTAGAAGCAATATGATTCTAAATACCAGTCGCTAACTGCAGGAGGGGAGGCTGGTGTTGCATTCAGCTCCTGTTGCGTGTTGAGGTCCCCAAGCCACCCCAATAAAACACAATTCACACAGAATTTTTGTTTAAGGCTTTTGGCATAATTTTGGCCACAACTTTATTAAAATACAAAAAATGTGAGTGGTTGCTTAGGCATTGGTTGCGACTATCTGACCCCGCACGGGGACAGACTGACATTCGCATGCCCACGGTCAGAAAGGGAAAACATTTTAGGGAGAAAGATGGAGCTGGGTACCATGCCCTCACCTCTCCTCAAATGCTCCCAGGGGCTCTTGTGTGGCCCTAGCCCCTTGACAGGGGTTTGGACAAAAGCATGGTGAGCCCCTGGATTCCTTTAACGGAATACCCTTGCAGCAGCAGCATTGGAGGGGCAGGCACAGCCAATCCATGCCCCTCCACCAACCAATTCATAAAACCAATGCCTAACAAGTTGTGACAATTTGCTACACAGTAGGCAAAAACCAAATGGCAACAGCCAATCAGCCAAATGGACAAAATTTGTACCGGGCTCCTGCCCCAAAAGCAGACGACCCCATGACAGGCATAACAAGGTCAATGTGAACAACCCTAAATATAGGGAGGGTGGGCTGGTGATCCGATGTGCGCAGTGAAAAGAGGAAGCTCAACGCTGCGCGCAGGGAATAAAAGCCTTCTTGGCTCTCAGTCGGAAAATGGCAACATCGAATTCTCCTCAATGACAAGAGGAGCCCAATCGCAAAAGTGGCCAACTACTTTTTCCCACCCAGCAACAGTGAGGTGTCTTGTTAGACCCCACTGCAACACACGCTCTCCATGAAGGAGAACACGCTTTGTGAGAAAGGTCCCCATTTCCCACAAACCTGGCAGGGCTGGACACCAACAGCTGTGAGAAGGGCAGAGGCACCAACTCTCTGCTGGGTAGAGGGCAGAGTTTAGCCTAAAAGCAAGGGCTTGGTGTCTGCTTCTTTGGAGGCCAGACCCTGGAGGGGGACAGAGTTGGTCTGAAAAAAGTGTCCCCACACAGTTAAAAGTTATAGAATTATAGAACCATATAATTGTAGAATTGTAGAGTTATAGAATTATAGAACCATATAATTGTAGAATTCTAGAGTAGCTAAAGCATCCTTGGCAGATGGCCACCCAACCTCTGCTTAAAAAGCTCCAAGGAAGGAGAGCCCACGTCCTCCTGAGGGAGACCCTTCCAGTGTCAAACGGCTCTTACTGTCAGAACATTCTTCCTGATGTTTAGTCGGCATCTCCTTTCTTGTAACTTGAAGCCATTGGTTCGAGTCCTACCCTCCAGAGCAGAAGAAAACAAGCTTGTTTTCTCTTCCATGTGACAGCCCTTAAGATATTTGAAGATGGCTATCGGGGTGCCAACTTGAATAAAATATTGGTGGGGGGATGGACAGGTAAGTCCCACCCCACATAATCAATCACATGATGCAGTACATGCACACCATTTGAATGGCAATGCCCCGGCCCCCTCAATTTTTTTATTGGTGGGGCAAAGACCCCTTCGCCCCTAGGTGTTGGCTCCTATGATGGCTATCGTATCTCCTCTCATCCTCTTTTGCAGACTAAACACACCCAGCTCCTTCAACTGTTCCTCAAGTCTTTAGGGGAGAGAAATAGACTTGAATTTCTTTAGTTACTTTAAGGAATTTCAGTGAGAAGCATCCATCTTCCAAGGGACTGTTGAACGTGGTGAGATACTGTGCTTCAGTACTTATTTCCATTGTCTTAGCAAGGTACCTCTCTCTGTACCTTTCTTTACATGACTACCGGCAGATTAAGATTGCCAGCTTCTGAAGGGGGGGGGGTGAGGAAGAGTCAAGACTGCGTTTTCCAGTCCTCCACACCTTGCAAACTGCCTCACCTGCTCCCTCGCCGACTCCCTCCTTGGCACCACAGGTGTGCCAGGAAGAGGCGTGAGGGGATTTCTGGCCCTATCCGAGCCTCCTGAGCAGTCAGAAAGGGGTTCCTCTGAGTCAGTTCCTGCATGAAGAGGCCTGTGTTTACATGCTGCCATCTGTGAAATGCTGCAGGAGACCACAACTATGCTGACTGTAAACTGCGAGGCTCTATGTGTGTATTTGTGTGTGCCTCTTCATGAGTATGTTGTCATCTTTAGGTGACCTTTTCATGTACGAAATGGATGTGTAGAGTGTGGGCACGCACTTCTGGTGTCCTCTTGGACTGCTGCTTGAAAGGCTTGCCAATTGTACATTATTTATTGGGGGGGGGGGTAAATTACATTTGATAGGCTTCAGCTTGTACCCTTCTAGACAAAAACAAAGGGCGAGATCCAGAGCTTTGTCTCAGCTGGAACTCAGTTCTGGCACCTCTCAGGTGGGAGCCATTGCCATTATAAGAGAACAAGGGAGGTGTCCATGGTGAGTTCCGGCAACTCTTTTTCTAGAAAAATAGCACCGGCGAGGTCCAATGTCAAGCAAGTGCCTAAAGCAAGAGAGTTGGCGTTGTTGTGCAAACTACTTCCATTGTGCCAGCGGTGGCACAAGAGGAAGTAGTGGAAGAGTACAAAACAGTACAGATGTTTACACTGGTCCAAGCTGTCCAATGGATTTGGCTGTTTTGCCACACTAGGAGAAAAACTCCGGCTAGTATAATGGCTGTTGCATTAGTGGACTGTCCCAATTGGTTCTCCATTATTTCACAAGGTAAACACACACAGAGGCACACAGACACACCTCATAAGGGGGCCTGATTTGACCCAAGGTTCAGCTCTAGAATGCAGGAAGTATTTTTCTTCTTAAGTCTTCATCTGAGCATGTGCAGAGCGCATGCCCTTCCTTATTTTCTCATCTTCATGAATTTGGCATTAAGGGGCTTCTAGCTGGATCTGAGTCCTTATACTTTTCTTTTTACCGATTCATCTTTGCTACACAATCTTTCTACAGTGATGTTTGGAAGGACATGTGTAGGGAGACTAGCTGGGAATCACAGACAGCTGCTATGCTCAGGTCCCGCTTGCCGGTTTCCCATAGGCATCTGGTTGGCGACTGTGAGAACAGGATGCTCTTCTAGAGAGATGTTTGACCTGATTTAGTTCAGCTCTTTCTTGGGTTCTTATCTCCCAGTCGGAAGTTCCTATACTGCCTGTGTCTGGAATTAGTCAGATCATCTCCTGACACTCTTTACAAAGTGCAACCGTGGGTGTTGCCAAAGCCTTTCAATCTTGGGATGGGCGCATTCAGGTTACTGGATTGCTGGACATGAGGCTCTCTGTGAAAGTTCTCCAGAAACAGCCTGAGGGCAAAGTACACCATAACATATTCCACAGAATGAGTTCATGGAAAGCAGCCAAAATGATAAATGGGTTGGAGCAGCACTCTTATCAGGAAATATTTGTGGTTTTTTAGTTTAGAGAAAAAGTAAGTAAGAGGGGACATGGTATGGGTGAATAAAATTATGCAAAAGATTAAAGTGTGTGTGTGTGTGTGTGTGTGTGTGTGTGTGTGTGTGTAGTGATAGAGTCCAAAATCAAAGAAAATATTTGCCCCAAAACTATGTCATGACTGTCTATAATACCTTTCAAGACAATGGAGTATTCTTTTCATGAAACCGTAGTGGGTTGCCTCCAGACTAAGAGAGACAGTGTTGTGCCACAGTTAGGTTGTTGGACTAGTCCCTGTTAGACCAGGAGTCAAATCACCACATGAAGCTTACTTGTAACTCAGCTAGATTGGTAAAGAAAAGGTGTTTATATGTGTTGTATATGCATTCTAACGCTAGTCACAGTTCCTCAGTCTAACCTAGGTTGTTGTGATAATATGCAGAGGGGCAGAATCATGTATGCCACCTTGAGCTCTTTGGAGAAAAGCTGGGATATAATTGTAACAACATCAACAAGTCAGTTGGAATTCAGTCCCATTGAAACCCATGTGAAAAGCGAGTATGCTGAGGTCCATTAATTTCAATGGGAAACGAATATTTACAACTTCCACATAATGCAACTGATTTAGCCTGACCTCTCCCCACCAACCTACTCTGTTACTTACTGGTAAAAGGGGGAAATGAAGGAGGAATTGGCTCATTTACAAAGCACACCTAAAGTTTCTTGCCTTCCTCAGGTGAACCAGGTGTCTTATTGTGGTAAACGGCAAATCCTGTTCTGTACTGGAAAATGGTAAACAAGGCCACATATTTGGCCTTCAGATCCATGGGTCAGTGTCAAAATTACTCTAACCATCTCTGCTTGTTTCCTAAGAAGATTGTCTAAAATTTCCAAAACCTGCTGCAACGGAAAGGCCTGTGTTATTTATTTCAGCATATCTTATATTTACAAATTAATGTTTTGTTCAGTTCTTCATACAATTGCTCTAATGATTTCTAATTTATATAGATCATAAGAATCAGTCTGTCGGTCAAATGTGAGCCTGTCAAATACTAAATAGCAAATGGATGGGTGGTATTCAATCCTAGTTATACTCAGAGTGGATCTATTGATCTGACTAATTCCTTAATTTCAGTGGGTCTATTCTGAGTAGGGGACACGGGTGGCGCTGTGGGTAAAAGCCTCAGCGCCTAGGGCTTGCTGATCGAAAGGTCGGCGGTTCGAATCCCCGCGGCGGGGTGCGCTCCCGTTGTTCGGTCCCAGCGCCTGCCAACCTAGCAGTTCGAAAGCACCCCCGGGTGCAAGTAGATAAATAGGGACCGCTTACTAGCGGGAAGGTAAACGGCGTTTCCGTGTGCGGCTCTGGCTCGCCAGAGCAGCGATGTCACGCTGGCCACGTGACCCGGAAGTGTCTCCGGACAGCGCTGGCCCCCGGCCTCTTGAGTGAGATGGGCGCACAACCCTAGAGTCTGTCAAGACTGGCCCGTACGGGCAGGGGTACCTTTACCTTTTATTCTGAGTAGGACTTAGTTGAATGCAACCGAATGTCTGGGGAGGGTTGATAATACAAATAAGCATAGTATTTGAGTCGTGGAAGGGCTTGTCCTTATATTTTGTTTATCTTTTAAAAAGAACTATTCCCCCTCCCTTTGGTGAAAAAGTCCCACTTGACGAATCTCAGCCACCTTCATAGTAATTGCCCAATCAGGGTTTTCACACTTGGCAGCTCCTGCTGTGTGTCACACTGCTAAAAGGAGCATTTTCTGTGTTTGGCTAGTCAACGGATGTTATAATGTTGTGAGTCATGCTTCTGTTGATTTTATAGAACAAACACGGAGTATATATAGAGGTCAATTGGGAGCACACAGGCAGATCCATTGACAGAGGGACCGAAGTGTTCTAAGGCTCCAAGGCTGGGACGCTGAAGCGAAAGAGACAATGAAGAGCTTCCTACTGGCGATTGCGCTCTGTGGAGCACTTTCTTGTGCTTTGCCCTTAACCCAGGAAGCTGATCAAGTTGCAGAAGCGGACCTGAATTTTGCCAAGGTAATGGTTGATGGTAGCACAGAGGGGAAGCAGAATTCTGCTGCTAGATTGACTAGCAAAAAAAAGTAGACAGTTGCTAAATGCCTTGTGCAAAGCGGAATTCAATGTGATGCTTATAGCCTGGGGAAATGTAGATTCACTCCTCTCCTCCTCAGAGCTGCTGGATGGGTTAATTCTTCATGCATAAATACACCTTGGAGCAACTTCCATTCAGCTGAGGAGGCATGTCTAGGATTGCATTGTTAATGTCTGTGAGCTTCAGTTCCTTTGTCGGTAACATGGGTGCAATGGTGAATGACCTTCTTCGTTGCGAATGAAGGCAGAAAGTATGAATGGCTAATTTTAAAATGCGAATGGATATATGTGAAAATAGTTCTATAAGCAATCAAATATATCTTTCTTCCAATCAGAAATACATAGAAAACTACTATCCTGATTCCGCATCGACGCCTGTCATAAGAAGCAAAGGAAGTGACGATATTCCTGCTGACAAAATACGGCTGATGCAGGAACGCTTTGGGTTGAAAGTGACAGGCAGATTGGATTCAAACACTTTGGCTTTAATGAGGAAGCCCAGGTGTGGGGTTCCTGATGTAGCAGAATACAGCACCTTTCCTGGGGATCCAGCATGGAAGAAAACAAAACTGACATATAGGTAAGGTTTCAGTACACTTAATTGATTGGAAGATGCCATTGGAAGATGCTAGAAATATTGGCATTCCTCAGTAAGAACAGTAATGGTCTTTCCTCAAAGTTGTCTAGTCCATCATGATTGATCTTCCTGCATAATGAAGAGTTGGGGCACAATTAATTGCAGTGCTCCCTTGGTTCTCAAATGACTTGGAACTCAAACACCTTGGTTCTCAAATGCCGAAAACCCGGAAGTAAGTGTTCCGGTTTTCAAATGTTTTTCAGAAGTCGAACATGGCTGTAGCTATTGTATCCAGGGCACCTGCACCAATCAGAAGCTGTGCCTTGGTTTTCGGACATTTTGGAAGTCAAATAGACTTCCAGAATGGATAAAGTTTGGCGGTTTTGTTTTTGCTACTTAATTTGCTTTTTTATTTTTGAAGCTTTTTTGGTTAATTTGTTTTTGTGACTGTGTGGAACCCAGTTCAGCTATTGATTGATTGATTGATTGATTGATTGTGTGACTGTGGAAATAGATAAAAGCCCCCCATCCAAACAATGACTATCATCAGTGCAGGTAAGAAAAAATAATAATTTTAATTTTAATCATCTACAATACTGTCTTATTTATTTTATAGTACAGGACATTGTTGATTGCTTTCATTTTATGGATCAATGGTCTCGTTAGATAGTAAAATTCATGTTAAATTGCTGTTTTAGGTGTTGTTTTTAAAAGTCTGGAATGGATTAATCCATTTTGCATTACTTTCTATGAGGAAAGCGCTCCTTGGTTTTGGAACGCTTTGGTTTGGGAACAGACTTCCGGAAGGGATTAAGTTTGAGAACCAATGTACCACTGTAGTTCATAGTTTGCAAGAAGCATAAAAGCCTGCTCATCATTTCATCGCTTTGATGCACCTAGAAATACAAGGAGCATGGATTTTGTGTCAGATGTGCTGAGATGTAGAAAGATATCTCTCTTTCACCAAGAGACTTCGAAAGCTGTGTGGTGCCATTTCTTTCATACGTCCATTTTCTTTACAACTCTGTGTTTCACAGCGTTCTGAATTACACGCCAGACATGGACCGCGCTGATGTGGATGTCGCCATCGAGAGAGCTTGGAAAGTTTGGAGTGATGTGACTCCCCTGACCTTCACCAGGGTTTATGGGAAACCTGCAGATATTGAGATCTCATTTGCTGCTAGATGTAAGTAAACCACACACAAATAGATATAGGTAGTTTTACTCAGGTTCCTGGCCAGGCGACTTATCCACATGTTCTTTGATTTATTTATTTTTAAAGCTCATGGTGACTATATCCCGTTCGATGGACCAGGTGGACAATTGGCTCATGCATTTTCACCTGCTTACGGTGGAAATGCCCATTTCGATGAGGATGAATCCTGGGTGCGGGATTTAACAGGTAATTTGTTTACTTTTGTCTCAATATATTCAGCTGTACACTTGCTTGTAAAGACTTTCAGTGTGACTCTTAGTTACATATACTGCAAAGTAGTGAGACACGGATACCATTCTAATCCTAGGGTATAAAAATGCTTACCGTATTTTTCTGTGTATAAGATGCCCCCGTGTATAAGACGACCCCTATTTTTTTTAAACCAAAATTAAGAAATTAAGTTGTTTAGCTTTTTTGGGGGGTGGTCACTTCCACCAATCTCTCACCCGCCTGCCCACCACTGCCAATTGCTTGCCACAGCCACTGCCGATCACACACCTCTCCGCAGCCACCAACTGTCTGCCCTCTTGCCGCCACCAACAGCCCACCCGCCCACTTGCTGCAGCCGCCAATCACCTGCCCAGCTTGCCACAGCCAATCACCAGCAGGCCTTGCCGCAGCCACCAATCATGCACCCAGTCACTGCTGCCAATCTCCTGCTTGCTGCTGCCATTAATCGCACGTCCCCCCTCTGCATCCACTATCTGTGTATAAGACAACACCCAAGTTTTGCCTGATTTTTTTAAGCAAAAAGCATCATCTTATACATGGAAAAATATGGTTTGTGTTTAGGGGCCATCCTCTATGTTTCTGGCATACAAAAGTCACCTGTCTTCAGATGGCCAAACTATGGGAGTCACTACTACAAGATGCTGCAATGGCCCCCAGTGTGGGTGGCTTAAAGGCGATTAGAGAAATTAATGGGGCATAAGCCTATCAATGGCTTCTAGTGCATCCCAACTTCATGACTCTAATAGCAGTTGCTAAGAATTGCAAGTGGAAAAGGCACTGTTGCTCTCAGATCATGTTTGAGGCTTCTGGAGGATGCTCCATTAGGACAAATGGAGTGCTGCCTCCTTCGGGCCAACCTTCCTTCCTTTTGACTTGCAAATATTTGACGGATGGCCCTGCTTTTCAGCTTCCCATTCCTTAATCTCAGTGCTCTTGCAGAACTCAGCAGGGAGGTGGATGGGGACAACCCTGGAATTAGTGAGCTCTGACTGTCATTGGCGCCGGCTGCGTCTGCTGCTTGCCCTTCTGACTCCTTTACCAGTCCCAATGAGTGACAGTCACCACTGCCACTGTGAGCACAGCATGTGAGTTTAGATGGGTCTTGGGTACTTATCTAGCAGGACTCTTCTGGTGTTCATGGCATTTATTCCTTCAAAAACCATGTCTGATAGGAACTTTTTCTTCAGAAGCCTAATCTGTAAGGATGGAGAAATGTATTCTGGTCCATGTCACTTACACATTTGTTCGCTCATGGGGCTGTTCCATCCAATATTTCTATTCTTCTCAAAAATTATTAAAGCTACAAATACACACACACACACACACACACACACACACACACACTTAAATGCATATATTTGAATGCGCCAGTAGCGGTTTAGTCATGCTGGCCACATGACCCAGAAAGCTGTCTGTGAACAAACACCAGCTCCCTGGGTCTGAAAGCGAGATGAGCACCAAAACCCCATAGTCGTCTTTGACTGGACTTAACAGTCCAGGGGTCCTTTACCTTTACCTTACCCCTAAATATATGTTGCAGAACATATTACCTCTCAATAATACACAATTTAAAATGCAGAAAGGCATCACATTAGAAACACAAAATCTGCTGGCTAGATACATTCTGCCACACATTAAACCGGAAGAGGTTGAACTGGGTCATTCCCTAGTGGAATGTGCCAAAATCACATCCTTAAAGTCCCCCGAGTGATATATATTTCACTATCTTATACCCAGGTGAGCTTCACAAGTACTCACAATCTTCCTGTTTCCTTTTAGGAGTCAACCTTTTCCTTGTTGCTGCTCATGAGTTTGGCCACTCACTGGGTCTCAGGCATTCTGGCATTTGGGGGGCTCTGATGTTTCCAACTTATCAAGCTACGGACCCGCAAAACTTCAGGCTTCACCGAGATGACATTGAAGGCATCCAGTCCCTTTATGGTAAGTACAGACTCCCGGATGATTGTGTGGATTTATTCCACGCAAGAATAGCACTGGCCTGAACCCTTAGTCTAAGGACATTCCCAGAAGGGAAATTGCCCATCGCTTCCTCCTGCCTGCTGTTCCAGCAGAAGAAACACTGGAGAGTGGCCTTCTGAACAGTATGGTATGGAGAGACTGTGGAAGACAGTGGCAGGAAACTTGACATGAAATTCTTTAAAGTAACTTAGAGTCTGAGGACAATTCCTCCTCTTCCTCCCAGCACCCCCCACATGCTCTTTCTCGTTTATTTGTCTTTAGGAAGTCCCT
This sequence comes from Podarcis muralis, assembly GCF_964188315.1. Classification (NCBI taxonomy): domain Eukaryota; kingdom Metazoa; phylum Chordata; class Lepidosauria; order Squamata; family Lacertidae; genus Podarcis; species Podarcis muralis. The sequence continues at coordinate 21,162,210 of NC_135658.1, read as the reverse complement.
TTAAACCTCAAGAGAGGCTTTTCAGGGGCACCGGTGGCTGGGCAAGAGAAGGGATTGGGAACTCTCCTTCTGTGAATTTCCTTAGTTTAGGATTCTAGTTCAGCTCACCAGCTGATGTGAATTGGCGGAGCCAACCTGTTATTTCATCCATTATCGGGTTTGGCCATCATCCAGTGAAGCCTCTTGCTCTGAGCTGCATCTTGCAAATCTTGCTTGTTCTTCAGTTCTTCTCTTTAACCCCTTTTCAAGGACCCCCTGAAGGTGGTGAGGATGGTGATGGTGATGACAGTTCGTCAGGAAACCCAGAGCCAGCAACAGAGGCACCATCCACAGACTTGTGTGACCCTCGCCTGGCTTTTGATGCTGTTTGCTCTCTCCGAGGGGAAACCATGTTCTTTAAAAACAAGTAAGTTACCTACAAGGGACGCTGGTGGCGCTGTGGGTTAAACCATAGAGCCTAGTACTTGCTGATCAGAAGGTCGGCGGTTCGAATCTCCGCATGGGGTGAGCTCCTATTGCTCGGTCCCTGCTCCTGCCAACCTAGCAGTTCGAAAGCACATCAAAGTGCAAGTAGATAAAGAGGTACCACTCCAGCGGGAAGGTAAATGGCGTTTCCGTGCGCTGCTCTGGTTCGCCAGAAGCGGCTTAGCCATGCTGGCCACATGACCCGGAAGCTGTACGCCGGCTCCCTCAGCCAATAAAGCAAGATGAGCGCCGCAACCCCAGAGTCGGCCACGACTGGAACTAATGGTCAGGGTTAAGTTACCTACAAAGCACTGACATCTTTCATTTCTAATTCAAAGTCATGCCCAACTCTCCAGCTGCATTTCAACCCAAAGCACTGGAAGATGATATCTGGATGTTCCCTTTCAGTTTGTTGGACTTTACTGCTACTTCAGATGGGTTTAATTGTTGACCTGTCATCTTGGTTTGCCATTCCTTGTCTTCTTTCCATCTCCGGGCTACTAGCATCCGGGCGGCTGTTGTTCCGTACATAAAAAGTCTATGCCGAAATGGCAAAACTGACCAGAAAACTCAGAAACCAAGAGGATAAAAACTTTATGAAAGAATGGGGGGAAATGATAAGTTATCTAGGAGACCACTGCAAACAGATGGAAACATTGACAGGATTTTTATTTCACTTGTAGTGTAACAGTTACCATGGATAATATGGATTGATATAACACTTAGAGTTTGGAAGAATATGCAGTTTTAAATGTTTAACATGGGACCCCATGGGGGAGGGGTCCCGAAATTCGGAGTAATCTCTGTTTATGGATATATATTTGGATTTTTAAAAAATATATAATTTTATATTTGTAAAATCAAATAAAAATGATTTCAAAATAACAATAAAAAATTGTTGACCTGTCAGTAGCCCAGTGAATTTTATATATTTGTAGAGCTTGTTACAAATATGTGTAATAAACAGAGAAAACCACCTTATACTGAGTCAGACCACTGGGTGACCTAGTTCAGTATTGTCTACACTGCTGAGTGAAAGCTTTCCTGGGTTTGAGACTGGGCAACTCTCCCAGACCTATCTGGTGATGGCAGGGATTGGATCTGGGACCTCCTGCATGCTAAGCTGGTGATCTACCATTGAGGTTCTTGCGTTGCACGGGGTCAGACTAGATGACCCTCAGGATCCCTTCCAACGCTGCAATTCTATGATTCTGTGTTTCTAAACATCCACATTGTCTCCCCCAGCTTTTTCTGGAGAAAGAATCCCCAGAGAAGAGATGTTGAAAAGGTTCCTATTTCTGCTTTCTGGCCAGCTTTGAGCAAGGGCATAGACGCTGCGTATGAAGTTAAGGCTGATGACACAGTGTTTCTCTTCAAAGGTAAATGTTGTGAGTATGAGTGAATGGCAAGTAAAGAAGCTAAGAAGGAGTTGAGAGGAGGGTGTCATGTTATGAAGCAGAAATAGCTATGTAAGAGGCTACAGAATGTTACTTACCAAATGCTAAGCTACAAAGTGTGGCTGTTAGAATGCCGTATTAAGACCTTGGGAGGCTAAGGTTGAAGTCCTAACTCAGTTCTAACCTATTTTACTGTCAGGGTTTTAAATCTCTTTGAAGGAAAAGGTGGGATATAAGCACAATAATACTGTATATAAATAAAATAAAATTCTGGGCTGCTGATAGTGAAACTACTTCATGTTTCTTAGGAAATCAGTCCCAGATATTATTATTATCATTTGTACCACACTTATATAACTGGGTTGCCCCAGCCATTTATTTATTTACTAAAACCACATCAATGCTATTTTTGACATACCCATCTTGAGGTTTTAAAGAAACATTACGTCAATATGACCTCAATATGTAACTTGCAAAATAAATAGATGAGCAGCCAGCATTAGGCCAAAAGAGACATATTATTATAGTCAAGTGGTATCAATATCCTGGAAAGGCCTAAGGAAATCAATAGGTTTCTACCAAGGTACACAAATACCACCTGTATTGGTTCCTGCCTTGATGCAGAGGAAAGATGATTCCAAACAGGATCATTCTTGTGTAAGCTAATAAAGGCTAGTAGATTATAACAAAGGGAATTATTATTATTATTATTATTATTATTATTATTATTATTATTTGTATACTGCCCTATACCCATAGATCGTAGGGTGCTTCACAACATTCAGGAATCCTGGGCTCTCTCATTCAGATTTGTTCCATCTTCATGCAAAGCTCTCTCAATCATTTTTCTTTCTGTCTGTCTTTTGCTTAACAGGACACAAGTATTGGGCCACCAAGGGAAATATTATACAGAGAGGCTTCCCCAAGAATATTCACAGCCTGGGCCTCCCCAAAAGTGTTAAGAGCATTGATGCAGCTGCTCATGACCGCAACTCAAAGAAGACATATTTCTTCTCTGGAAACAGTTACTGGAGGTAAGGGGAACTAACCTAGCTCACGTGGAGCAATCCGGAAAGTTCCTTGAGAAGCTCTTTAATTCAGAAATGTGGAACTGGTGGTCCTCAAGATGCCACTGGACTCCAAAACCCATCAGCCCCAGCAAAAGTTGCCAATGGGCAGGGATGCTGAGAGCTGTAGTCTCAGTAACACCTGGAGGACCAACCCTCCTTTCAATCCTTTGCAACTGAAATGCAAATAATGTACAGTGGTACCTTGGGTTACATAAGCTTCAGGTTACATACGCTTCAGGTTACAGACTCCGCTAACCCAGAAATAGTTCCTCGGGTTAAGAACTTTGCTTCAGGATGAGAACAGAAATCGTGCTCTGGAGGTGTGGCAGCAGCAAGAGGCCCCATTAGCTAAAGTGGTGCTTCAGGTTAAGAACAGTTTCTGGTTAAGAACGGACCTCAGGAACGAATTAAGTACTTAACCCGAGGTACCACTGTATCACGTGGTTCTTGCTGCTTTGCCACACATCCCAGAACCATGCAAGACACCTTTGTTTAAAAACCCCCAGTGAAGGAAAGTCCTTTCACTTTACATATGTAGGTTCACATATAAGGAGTTTTCAATGTAGCTGTTTCTGATGGTGCAAAGAGCAATGAATTCTCAACCCATTCATTTCTTTAGATATGATGAAGCCCAGAAGTCCATGGAAAAAGGTTACCCAAGAAAGATATCAGCTGACTTCCATCAGGTTGGCTCCAAGGTGGATGCTGCTTTTCTGAACCATGGTGAGCAGATGACCATCTTCATGGTGCTAGCCTATTAAACAATATTTTCTTCCATGTGGTGGTGAGATCATAGGAGGACTTGACCACATCTGCCAATGTGGCAAGTTGCTCAATGACCTGAGCCTCTGAGGACTGCTCCCCTGGCCGTGGTCCATGTCAGGATCTAAAAAGCAGGTCTTAGCTCAGAGCCAAGTTGGTAGCTGAGTACCAAAGTTCCTAGGGTCAATCCCTAGTGTCTCCCGTTCGGCCTGGGAAAACCTACTGTCTGAGACTGTTTTCTTGCCCACAAAGATAATTTTCAAAGTAACAAGAAATAAATGGAAGGGGGGGCATTCTTTTTTAAGACCATTTCACAGATCCCCTGAAGCCCATCCATGGACCCTCTGGAGGTCCACAAAACACAGGTTAAGAACCACTGTCATAGATGACTCTGTGCAGACTACAGTGCTTGCTTGGCATGTGTGCTAGTGCAACTGAGTTTGAAAGTTCCCCAGAGGCAGTACGTTTCCGAGCACAATTCAAAGGATTGGTGCTGACCTTTAAAGCCCTAAATGGCCTTGGCCCAGTATACCTGAAGGAGTGTCTCCACCCCCATCGTTCAGCCCAGACACTGAGGTCCAGCGCTGAGGGCCTTCTGGCAGTTCCCTCACTACGAGAAGTGAAGCTAAAGGGAACCAGGCAGAGGGCCTTCTCAGTAGTGGCACCCGCCCTGTGGAACGCCCTCCTGTCAGATAAGGAAATAAGCAACTATCTGAGTTTTAGAAGACATCTGAAGGCTACCCTGTTTAGGGAAGTTTTTAATGACTGATGTTTTAAGGTATTTTTAATCTTTTGTTGGAAGCCACCCAGAGTGGCTGGGGAAACCCAGCCAGAGGGGCAGGGTATAAATAATAAATTATTATAAAATTATTATTATTATTTTGAAAAACGACTGATCAGGCACTGACTCCACTCAGTGGATCTGGAACCTCTTTTTTAAAAAGCTACTTTCCTGTTTATGTTGGTATCCATTGACGAAGAAATAATCAATAGCAGAAAGCCACTGAGAATATTGCTGCTGGGTATGGTCCCAAAGGGAGGTATTTCCAAGCTTAGGGGAAACTCAAGGTTTGTAGAAGTACGAAGGAATTGTTGGAGGAGGATGCAGAACAGCCCAAGGCTGACATGGGAAAGGAGGCGAAAAGGAAATTGGCAGGGGGAGGTTGGGTCGGAATGGAGCATTGTGGTGGAGGAGAGCAGTCAGGAAGCAAGTCTTACTGGAAAAGTGAGTACAGTGGTACCTCGGGCTACATACGCTTCAGGTTACAGACTCCCCTAACCCAGAAATAGTACCTCGGGTTAAGAACTTTGCTTCAGGATGAGAACAGAAATCGGGCTCCGGCAGCGTGGCAGCAGTGGGAGGCCCCATTAGCTAAAGTGGTGCTTCAGGTTAAGAACAGTTTCAGGTTAAGAACGGACCTCCGGAACGAATTAAGTACTTAACCCGAGGTACCACTGTAGGCTCATTCTACACTGAGGTGTTTTGTAGGGTTTTGAGAGTTTCCGTCATCCATTAGATCCACAGTTTTCACTCTCCCTCATTTTTCTTTTCAGGACATTTCTATTTATTCGTTGGCTCAGAGCAATATGAGTTTGACAGCGGAACCAAAAGATTTATCGGCATCAAGAAGAGCAACAGCTGGTTCGGGTGCCAGTGACACGGGACAAAGAGTGATGCAACCCAGAAGAAGGGAATCTCCTGGGCATTGTGTTTGTTGGCCTGTCCTGTGGTTGCATGAGCCACGGAACAAGCTGCGTTTTGAATAAGGAGCTTCTAAAATGGAAAATCCCCACTGTTTTAAACTTACGATAGATCTTAATTATTATTATTTTTTTTAAAAAAAAAACAATCCTGTTTCTATCTCTGTCTTTTATTTCAACGTTCATTTTACTTTTTGTAAACTGTTTATAGGTTTTTTTTTAAAATCAAGCAGTATATAACTTTTGTTACATAAATTAATAGATATTTAATATAAATTATTGCTGCAAAGAATATGTATGTTGTATGCTACTTTGTAATAAAGTGGATTTTTATTATTATTGTTGTTGTTGGTATATGATTACTATTGTTATCGTTAATCGTGGTTCATCATGAGGTCTCAGGGCAAGTTACAATTATATAAAACACAATTTGAAAATTGTGTTAAATTATTTAACACAATTATTTCATTTGTGAGAATAGTGTGGATTCTAAAATACGTATCCCATGTGTAAAGGGTCAGCTTAAGGTGGGTCTTCAGCAAAAGACAAAATTACATAATGAAGGTGTCAGAAAGAGTTCTGCCCCAATGACCAGCACTGTTTTTCATAATAAAATTTCATTAATTTCATTTCAAGCAGATAATAATAATAATAATTTATTATTTATACCCTGCCCATCTGGCTGGGTTTCCCCAGCCACTCTGGGCGGCTTCCAACAGAATATTAAAATACAATAGTCTATTAAACATTTAAAGCTTCCCTAAACAGGGTTGCCTTCAGATGTCTTCTAAAAGCCTGGTAGTTGTTTTTCTCTTTGACATCTGGTGGGAGGGCGTTCTACAGGGCGGGTGCCACTACCGAGAAGGCCCTCTGCCTGGTTCCCTGTAACTTGGCTTTTCACAGCGAGGGACCCGCCAGAAGGCCCTCGGTGCTGGACCTCAGTGTCCGGGCAGAACGATGGGGGTGGAGACGCTCCTTCAGGTACACTGGACCGAGGCCATTTAGGGCTTTAAAGGTCAGCACCAACACTTTGAATTGTGCTCGGAAATGTACTGGGAGCCAATGTAGGCCTTTCAAGACCGGTGTTATGTGGTCTCGGCAGCCACTCCCAGTCACCAGTCTAGCTGCCGCATTCTGGATTAGTTGTAGTTTCTGGGTCACCTTCAAAGGTAGCCCCACATAGAGCGCATTGCAGTAGTCCAAGCGGGAGATAACTAGAGCATGCACCACTCTTGCGTGACAGTCCACAGACAGGCAGGGTCTCAGCCTGCGTACCAGATTGAGCTGGTAGACAGCTGCCCTGGACACAGAATTGACCTGCGCCTCCATGGACAGCTGTGAATCCAGAATGACTCCCAGGCTGTGCACCTGGTCCTTCAGGGGCACAGTTACCCCATTCAGGACCAGGGAGTCCTCTACATCTGCCCGCCTCCTGTCCCCCCAAAACAGTACTTCTGTCTTGTCAGGATTCAACCTCAATCTGTTAGCCACCATTCATTCTCCACCGCCTCCAGACACTCACACAGGACCTTCACCGCCTTCACTGGTTCTGATTTGAAAGAGAGGTAGAGCTGGGTATCATCCGCATACTGATGAACACCCAGCCCAAACCCCCTGATGATCTCTCCCAGCGGCTGCATGTAGATGTTGAAAAGCATGGGGGAGAGGACAGAACCCTGAGGCACCCCACAAGTGAGAGCCATGGGGTCTGAACACTCATCCCCCACCACCACTTTCTAAACACGGCCCAGGAGGAAGGAGCAGAACCACTGTATAACAGTGCTCCCAGCCCCTCTAGATGGTCCAGAAGGATGTTATGGTCAATGGTGTCAAAAGCCGCTGAGAGATCCAGCAGAACTAGGAAACAGCTCTCACCTTTGTCCCTAGCCCGCCGGAGATCATCAACCAGTGCGACCATGCCTGGAGTTGTTCAGCAACCACTCGCTCAATCGCCTTGCCCAATAATGGAAGATTTGAGACTGGGCGATAGTTGGACATATTGGCAGCATCTAAAGGTGGTTTTTTAAGAAGCGGTTTGATAACCGCCTCTTCCAGTGGGTCTGGAAAGGCTCCCTCACAGAGAGAAGAAGAAGAAGAAGAGGAGGAGGAGGAGGAGGAGGAGGAGGAGGAGGAGGAGGAGGAGGAGGAGGAGGAGGAGTTTGGATTTGATATCCCGCCTTTCACTCCCCTTCAGGAGTATCAAAGTGGCTAACAATCTCCTTTCCCTTCCTCCCCCACAACAAACACTCTGTGAGGTGAGTGGGGCTGAGAGACTTCAAAGAAGTGTGACTGGCCCAAGGTCACCCAGCAGCTGCATGTGGAGGAGCGGAGACGCAAACCCGGTTCCCCAGATTACGAGTCTACCGCTCTTAACCACTACACCACACTGGCTCTCAAGAAGCATTCACCACCCTGCGAAGCCCATCACCCAGCCCTTCCCGGCTAGCCTTTATAAGCCAGGATGGGCAAGGATCAAGAAGATCGTTAGGGCAAGTTACAATTATTTAAAATACAATTTGAGAATCAGTTAAAATTACTTCATTTGTGAGAATAGGGTGGATTCTAAAATACGTATCCCATGTGTAAAGGGTCAGCTTAAGGTGGGTCTTCAGCGAAAGACAAAACTACATAATGAAGGTGACAGAAAGAATTCTGCCCCAATGGCCAGCGCTGGCTCTCCTCAATCTCTTCATGGGATCCAAAACTAACTCAGATTCCTAATCTTAAATTTAGCCCTCCACATTCCTCATATTAATTTGACTGTGTGACTTCTCCTTCCCTGTAGGGTCGTGGATGAGCTTTTCCTGAATCATCACTTTATCTTTTTGCCAAAAGAGGAAATGTTCTTTTCAAGAAAAAAAGGGAAATGTCTTTAAGTTAAAGAAGTAACCCATGAGACCATACCATTTATGGATGTATGAAATGTATTACACAGAACAGCCCATAGGCTGTTCCAACAGCTACCAGTTAGACATATTTTTACATTGGAGAAAAAGGTGTTTTTCATAATAAAATTTCATTAATTTCATTTCAAGCAGATGCTCTGCCACTGAGCTATAAGCAGCTAGGAAAAACGGATTAAAACTACGTCAACTTTCTAAGCACCTGGTTAGGCTTGTTTAGAGCATAATATTTTTCTCAAGAGGTGAGAAAAGAGGTGCCTGCTTGAGCTCAATAAGCAGGGAGTTCCAAAGTCTAGGCACTGTGACACTAAGCGATCAAGCTCTTACAATACAGAACAGGTATTATTTGGCACCGACTCTGCCGATCGAGGGACACGGGCGGCGCTGTGGGTTAAACCACAGAGCCTTGGACTTGCCGATCAGAAGGTCGGTGGTTCGAATCCCCGCCACAGGGTGAGCTCCTGTTGCTCAGTCCCAGCTCCTGCCAACCTAGCAGTTTGAAAGCACACCAGTCCAAGTAGATAAATAGGTACCGCTCCGGCGGGAAGGTAAACGGCGTTTCCATGCGCTGCTCTTGATCACCAGAAGTGGCTTAGTAATGCTGGCCACATGACCCAGAAGCTGTACACTCGGCCAATAAAGCGAGATGAGCGCCGCAACCCCAGAGTCGGTCACGACTGGACCTAAAGGTCAGGGGTCCCTTTACCTTTTACTGCCGATCAAAGTGATCAAGAGTGGCACATGTGGGGGTAAAGCCTTGCTTTCCGCACCAGTGACACATGACTACCCCACTTACCAACCTAGCAGCCCCACAATACAGTCATTCAGATGGGAGGTCGCCATAACATGAACAGCTGAGGCTGGGTATCAGCATTTGTGCATATATGTTTCTATTATTTATGTTTTCATTGTTCAATCACATTCGGCTATCTTCTAGGAAGTGATTCATTAACAAATTAAAGTAAACTTCTGCATCCTTTCATTACATCATTTTCTTCTAGTTTACTATGACTCTGAATTTGTCCCTGTTCCTGTTGAGTTTTTCTTCAATTAAAATTACTACAGAAATCTTTTTTCTTTCTTTCTTTTTGGTCATCCCACCCCCAGCTTCTGTTTTTAGGAGGGATCATTCCAAATCGTCCATTCTTGGCAACTGCAAAGTTTCCTGCTGGACATGGTGTTTTACCCATCGACAGACTCATTTTCTGTATTCAAATAAACAGATTAATGAACTAGGAATCTAAGTTAGGTTGCTTCCGTGCAGTAAAGCATTTATGCTTATGTTTTGTGTGTACAGAGGGAAAGCCATAAATTGTAAGTGTTTGAAACTTGAGAGCATTGTTTACTCCTGTGCTGTTGACAAAATCCCAGAAGAGCAGCATTATAGGTCTACTTCTGTGTAAATTCTGCAAAGGAAAGAACCCCGGGCAAAGGTGGACTTTGGGCTTTAAAATTTCAGCTGCGCCCTGTGAGACCTAAAATTTCTTTTCTTATGTTGTAGTGGGAGAAGGCAAATACTGTTCTGTACCCAAAAATGATAAACAAGGTCACTTCTCAGACTTAGATGTGCTGATTAATGTCAGAATTATTCTAACAATTTCTGCTGATTTCCTAGTAAAATTGTCTAGAATTTCCAGAACTTGCTACATTGAAAAGATCTGTGTTATTTATTTCATCATATCTTATGGTTAATGTTTCATTCAGATAATGCCACAATTGCTATAATTATTTCTAATTTATATAGATAATAAGATTTCAGTCTATTAGTTGACATGATCCCAATATAATGGGATTCCTTCAACTAAAAAGAAAAAGTTCGGTGGTGTTCACCGCTAGTCCTACACAGAGTAAACACTTTGAGATTAAAGAATATAGCTAATTTGGGCTCATTAATTTTAGGGAGTCATTCTAATTAATTAATTACTTGGAGGCAAAACCCTGTGCAATGAACCCCACTCACCTTCTTAGTAATTGCCAAATTAGGGCTTTTGAACTTAACAGACTCTGCTGCATGTGTCACTCTGCTAAAAAGGACACCAGGCTCCACCTCTGTTGGATAAATTGAGAATGGTGCCATTCTAATTATTTAATGATTTGGAGAAAATGTCCATGTCACTTTCTTGGTAATGGCCAAATCAGGGCTTTTGAACTTAACAAACTCTGTGCGTGTCACTTTGCTAAAAGGGACATTTTCTGTGTTTTGCAAGTCAACGGATGTTATAATGTTGTGAGTCATGCTTCTGTTGATTCTATAGAAAACCATGAAGTACCGGTATATATAGAGGTCCATTGGGAGCACATAGACACATCCATTGACAGAGAGACTGAACAGTTCTGGGACTCTAAGACTGGGACGCAAAAGCGAAAGAGACAATGAAAAGTTTCCTACTGACGATTGCGCTCTATGGAGCACTTTCTTGTGCTTTGCCCCTAATCCACGAAGCTGATCAAGTTGGAGAAGCGGACCTGAATTTTGCAAAGGTAATGTTCGATGGTAGCAGAATTCCACTAGCAGAAAAGGTAGTCAGTCACTAATTGCCTTGTGGCACTCAGTGTAACGTTGTGCATGCTTATAGACTGGGAAAATGCAGATTCCAACCTCTGCTCCTCCATAGGTGTGCTGAATGGGTTTGGGTAAAATAGACTGCAATTCTACATTCAACCCTACATCCATACATCTTAGAGTAAGTCCCACTGAACTGAGAAGACATGAATAGGATTCACTGTTAATGTCCGTTAGCTTCAGTTCTTACATCTGTAAAATGGGTTCAATTAGACAAATGAGCTTCCTCACTGGGGGGGAAAGGTAGAAAGATCAAAATCCTACAATGTGAAATATTATATGTGAAAATAATTCTGCAACACTCAAATGCATCTGTTCTTCCCCTTCAGACGTACATAGAAAACTACTATCCTGATTCCACATCAACGCCAGTCGCAAGAAGCAAAAGGAGTGATGAGATTCCTGTTGACAAGTTACAACAAATGCAGAAACACTTTGGGCTGAGAGTGACGGGCAGATTGGATTCACACACTTTGGCTGCAATGAAGAATCCCAGGTGTGGGGTTCCTGATGTAGCAAAATACAGCACCTTTCCCGAGTCACCAAAATGGGGACGAAAAAACCTGACATATAGGTAAAGTTTCGAAACACTTTCCTGAATCGAAGATGTAACTTGATAATGCTTATTATTGGCTCCTGGCTGAGGAAGAAAACTTCTCTCTGGGGAGATAATGGAATGGATGATCTTAAAGAGGGTATGTCTAGCCGGCTGTCTGGAAGCCTGATCAGGAACACACCAGACTGAAGATTTTGGGTCGTGCAGATCCCACTTGCAAGCTAATGTTTTCAACTTGTATTCATAGGAATGCTGGGATTCCTTTGTCAGATCAGTAATGGTCTTTCCTAAAAGTTGGCTAGTCTAAAAAGGTAAAGGTAAAGGGACCCCTGACCGTTAGGTCCAATCGTGACCAACTCTGGGGTTGCAGCACTCATCCCGCTTTACTGGCCGAAGGAGCCGGCGTTTGTCTGCAGACAGTTTTTCCAGGTCATGTGGCCAGCATGACTAAGCCGCTTCTGGCGAACCAGAGAAGCGCACGGAAATGCCGTTTACCTCCCACTGGAGCTGTACCTATTTATCTACTTGCACTTTGACGTGCTTTCGAACTGCTAGGTTGGCAGGAGCAGGGACCGAGCAACGGGAGCTCACTCCGTCGCGGGGATTCAAACTGCCGACCTTCTGATCGGCAAGTCCTAGGCTCTGTGGTTTAACCCACAGCACCACCCGCGTCCCACTTGCAAGCTACTGTTTTCAACTTGTATTCATAGGAATGCTGGGGTTCCTTTGTCAGCTCAGTAATGGTCTTTCCTAAAAGTTGGCTAGTCTACCATTACTGATTTTCCTGTGCAACACAGAGCTTAATTCTAGTCATCATTGCATAATTTTAATGCACTTAGAAATACAAGGGGCAGGGATGTGGAGATGCTCTGAGATGTCTCATCTTGCACACACACTTTGAAAGCTCTCTGAACATTCTTTCAAATGTACATTTCCTCCCCTTCCGTGTGTTTCACAGTGTTCTGAATTACACGCCAGACATGGACCGCACTGACGTAGATGTTGCAATCGAGAGAGCTTGGAAAGTTTGGAGTGATGTGACTCCCCTGACCTTCACCAGGGTTTATGGGAAACCTGCAGATATCAAGATCTCTTTCGCTGCTAGATGTAAGTAAATCACATGCAAGGAATGATAGTAGGTTTACCCATGTTCCTGGCTGGGTGATTTATATATATGTTCTTTGATTTTTTAAAAAGCTCATGGTGACAATATACCCTTTGATGGACCAGGTGGGCAGTTGGCTCATGCATTTTCACCTACCTTCGGCGGAAGTGTCCATTTTGATGAGAATGAACCCTGGGCACAGGATTTAAAAGGTATTTTCATTGTTTTGTCTCAATATATTTTATTCACTTGCTTGTAACGACTGTCAAGGCAGCTTAATTACTTTTGCTGACAAACATTGAGACCCCAGCACCATTCATGTCCCAGGGGACTTACTCTGGAGTTTTAAAATAGTATCATTGTTATTAAGAATGACATGAAAAATACGAACAACAAATAACAAGTGTTGGTCGCCAGGTACAAAGCAAAGTATAGTCATGATGTGTTTAAGGCAGAAAATAATAGCAGCATGTTTAGTAAAACAACCAAGCCAAAAATATGCATGAGGTACTGGGGGTCTAGGTTCCTCCCGATGACAGTTAATAAAAGAAATAAATATAAACTAATCCACCTAATATATATATATTATTTCTCCATGAAACGCTCTACAGCGTTGCTAAAGTTTATCTGGCACACAAAGCAAGTCTTTTTCACACAGCTCAGCTGTAGAATTTGCTGCCGCAAGATGCCACAATGGCCATCAGTGCGGCTGGCAAATTCATGGGCGTTAGATGATTGGTGGCTACTAGTCTTCGTGACTATGTTGCATCCCAACTTCATGGCTCTAATAGCAGTTGCTGGGAATCACAAGTGCCAAAGGCACCGTTGCTCTTGAGTCATACTCCGGGCTTCTGAGAGACATCTGGAAGCTGATCTATTAGGGAAAATGGAGGGCTGCCTCCTCCAGGGTCAACATGCCTTCCCTTTGACTTACAACCAGGCCAGTGGGCGCCCCTGCTTTTCAGCTTCCTGTTCCTTAATCTCAGTGCCCTTGTAGAACTCAGCAGAGAGGTGGATGGGGACAACCCTAGAATTAGTTGACTCTGCCTGCCATTGGCCCTAGATCCGTTGACTCTTGGCCTTTCTGCCTTCCAACCCGCCACTGGGAGCATAGGATGTGGGTCTTTGGTTCTTATCCAATAGGACACTTTTTGTGTTCATGACATTCATTTATTACACTCCACTTGTCTATCATATTGTTCTCTGTTACATCCCTGGTCTATTTGATTGTGGTTCTTGTATTTGCACTCTTTCTATGAGCTGCTTGGAGCAGTGTTTGGTGAGATACAAACCTAACAAACAAATAATCAGGACTTGCATTGAAAGCAGTCTTTGCTATAATGAAATCAGTGATAATGATCATGTTTGCTAGGACCACTTATGATCAGGAGAGTGATCTTCTAGTCCCTTCTGACTGCAAAGAATAGGAATGTGGCTGATGAAATTTAATTATGAAAAGCACCATTTTTGTCAACGTTTAAAAAAATGTTCATTGGTACATCCTATGGACTGTTCTGTACATCCATAAATGGTATTAGTAAACTCACTTGGGTTATTCATAAGATTAGACTACACTTCCTTGTTTCTGGCGAAAGGGCAAGTGCGCTCTTTTTTTAGAAGAAGAAGAAGAAGAAGAAGAAGAAGAAGAAGAAGAAGAAGAAGAAGAAGAAGAGTAGTAGTTTGGATTTGATATCCCGCTTTATCACTACCCTAGGGAGTCTCAAAGCGGCTGACATTCTCCTTTCCCTTCCTCCCCCACCACAAACACTCTGTGAGGTGAGTGGGGCTGAGAGACTTCAGAGAAGTGTGACTAGTCCAAGGTCACCCAGCAGCTGCATGTGGAGGAGCGGAGACACGAACCCGGTTCCCCAGATTACGAGTCTATCACTCTTAACCACTACACCACACTGGCATGTAGTTCAAATGGTTTGACACAGAAGGTTCCATGTGGAATCCCCAGCATCTCCAGAAAGGGATTGCAAAGACCCATCTGAAATCCCAAAGAGTTGCTGTCCATCTTCTTCTTCTTCTTCTTTGGCGATCACTCATAGCTGAGGTTTCCGGGTGAGAGTTGATCACGGTGTGGATTTGTCAAGCATGCCTTCCTCCTAGCACGTTTCTCCTTTGTGTCCTGAGTTCGGGTGTCTTCAAAGCCCATGGCACCTTTGGTAAAGGCTGCTCTCCAACTGGAGCGCTCGCAGGCCAGTGTTTCCCAGTTGTCAGTGTTCATACTACATTTTTTTAGATTTGCTAAACCCATTCCTGTTTCCTTTATAGGCACCAACCTTTTTCTTGTAGCTGCTCATGAGTTTGGCCATGTACTGGGCCTCGGGCATTCCAGCAATCCAGAGGCTCTGATGTTTCCAACCTACAGAAATAGAGACCTTAAAAATTTTGGTCTTCACACGAATGACATTGAGGGCATCCAGCAGCTTTATGGTGAGTACAGAATCCCAGATGATTATATGGAATGAGGCCATGTAAGAGCACTGGCTTGGATCCTAAGGTCAGTTAGCTTAAGAATGTTCACAGAGAAGACTCAAATAGATTTTCTGGAGGGTTTGGGTCGACCTTCAGAACAAGGTAGGACGGAGTAACAGGAAACTTTATTTCCATGAACTCCCTAGAGTTAGAATCTGAGGGGAATTCCAGCCCTCCCTGCAGGAACACCCCCCATGCTCCATTTATTTTGGATGCCCCGTCAACCCTCCAGAGAGATTTTTCAGGGGGTACCACGGCTGTGGAATGGGTAGGTGAGAAAAACAACTGAAAATCTTTCTGTGAACTTTCTTATTTGGGGAGCAAATGATCTTCCAGACCACCTGATGTGAATTTGCAGAGCCAATCTATTATTCCATCTATTGTTGTATTTCACTGTCTTCCAATAAATTATTACTACTACTACTTCTTCTTCTTCTTCTTCTTCTTCTTCTTCTTCTTCTTATTATTATTATTATTATTATTATTATTTACCCGGCCTTCACCCTAAAATCCCTGAATGGGTTTCAACAATTAATACACAACATCAATAGTAAAACACAATATTACATGATAGTTTTTTTAAAAAAGTTTAAAGCCACTTAAAATGAAGTGTCTTGCAATGCCTCTGAACTGCCTATTCCAAATCCTGCTTGTTCTTCAGTTCTTCTCTTTACCTCTTTTTCAAGGACCCTCTGAAGGTGGGGATGACAATGAAGCCAGTAGTTCATCAATTAACCTCACATCCACAACAGAGGCACCATCCACAAAATGGTGTGACCCTCACCTGGCTTTTGATGCTGTCACTTCTCTCCGAGGGGAAATCCTGTTCTTTAAAGACAGGTAAATAATATCGAAACACTGAACTTTTTACGTTCTAATTCAAAGTCATGCCCCACCTCCAAGAACATTTCTACTCAAAGAGTACTCTGAAAACACAATGAATCAGCAAGGACTTTTCCCTTACGATGCAAATAACCATCCATACTAAGCTCAACATACTGCTCATTAAATTCGTTCAACATGCCCTCCTTGGTACGTAAGGTAAGAACAATTGCAAATAGTACTAGTCAGTATTGACTAGGCATCCTGTAGTTTTTTGTGGTGGTTCTGGAGATGGCTTTGTCTAGGGTGGCTCCCTGGTTATTGAATGCTCTCCTTTCCATGGCGCATTTGACTCCATTTTTGGCTCTCTTTCTACAGTGGGTCAAGATGCATCCATTTTTACCCAGGTCCTTGAGGCTGGAAGATGATCTCTAGATGCTCCCTCTTCCTTTGCTGGTCTTTTCCCCCCTGTTTAAAATAGTTTTAATTGCTGTCTTAGTCATAATAAGCATTGTATGGCTTGTTGTGGGTAACCTTCCCTGGGACTGCTAAAAATATGCATAATAAATAAATAGGCCCACAGGTAGGATTTAAACCTTATACACAAAACATTACCTGGAAAGAATTTTGATACAGTGAAAATAAGGAAGCAGAGGAAATTGTCTTATACTGATTCCAGCCATTGGTCCACATAGCTCAGTACAGTGGTACCTTGGGTTACATACGCTTCAGGTTACATACGCTTCAGGTTACAGACTGTGCTAACCCAGAAATAGTACCTCAGGTAAAGAACTTTGCTTGAGGATGAGAACAGAAATCGTGCTCTGGTGGCACGGCGGCAGCAGGAGGCCCCATTAGCTAAAATGGTGCTTCAGGTTAAGAACAGTTTCAGGTAAAGAATGGACCTCCAGAACAAATTAAGTACTTAACAAGAGGTACCAATGCATTGTCTACATTGACCAGCAACTGCTCACCTGGGTTTTATACTGGGGGAGGGTCTTTTCCAGCCCCACTTGCTTGCAAAGCTGATGATCTACCATGGAGCCACAGCCTTTCTTCTGTAAACATTCATATTGTCTTCCCCAGCTTTTTCTGGAGAAAGTATCCCCAGAGAAGAGATGTTGAAAAGTTTCCAATTTCTGCCTTCTGGCCAGCTTTGAGCAAAGGCATAGATGCTGCGTATGAAGTTAAGGCTGATGACACAGTATTTCTCTTCAAAGGTAAATATTCCAAATGTGAATGAACAGCAAGTAAAGGAACTAAGAATGACGGAAGGAGTGGAGGACATCTTGCTATTAAGCAGAACGACCTGTGCAAGAGGCTGGAGTTACAGAATGTTAATGACCAAATCCTAGCTGTTCAATAAATCACACAGTATAGCTATAAAGACTTTATTATTATTATTATTATTATTATTATTATTATTATTATTATTATTATTATTATTGGTGGTGGTGTAAAACTGGGAACTGAAGCTACAAAGGGTGTGTGTGTGTGAAACTGGACAGATTCTCTTATCTCTATCCAAGCAGATTTTTTATTTCCTTTATCTATTTTTTCTTCCATCATAGAACTCAAGGGTCTTTAAATAAGTTTGCCAGGTAGTTCCCCATCAAGGCACTGACCAGACCTCAACTTGCTTAGCAGCAGCAAAGGGATCACATCATGTGCCCTCAATGTGCAGGATATTGCTTCTAAATCCTCATTGCCCTGAGCAGAAGGAGTAAGATGGATTAGGAACGTCCCTGCCTAATAATAATAATAATAATAATAATAATAATAATAATAATTTATTATTTATACCCGCCCATCTGGCTGAGTTTCCCCAGCCACTCTCTGCAATTGTCTCTGCAGGGCCTGGGCTTTCTCATTCAGGTTTGTTCCATCTTCATGAAAGGCTCTTTCAATCTCTTTCCCCCCTTTTTTTTCCTTTTTACTGTCTTTTGCTTAACAGGAAGCAAGTATTGGGCCACCAAAGGAAATACAATACAGATCGGTTTCCCCAAGAATATTCACAGCCTGGGGCTTCCAAAAAGTGTTAAGAGCATTGATGCAGCAGCTCATGACAGCAGCTCAAAGAAGACATATTTCTTCTCTGGAAACCGCTACTGGAAGTTAAGGGGAACTTACCTATCTCATGTGGGACAATTCTGAAAGTCCATTGAAAAGCTCTTTAAATCAATGCATTCTCAACCCGTTCATTTCTCTAGATATGATGAAGCCAAGAAGTCCATGGAAAAAGGCTACCCAAGAAAGATAGCAGCCAATGTGAATGCTTCTTTTCTGCATCATGGTAGGTGGATAACCATCTTCATTAAACAAACTCCCTAATCCTGTATGACCATACAGTGGTACCTCGGGTTAAGTACTTAATTCATTCCAGAGGTCCGTACTTAACCTGAAACCGTTCTTAACCTGAAGCACCATTTTAGCTAATGGGGCCTCCTGCTGCCGCTGCACAGCCGTAGCACAATTTCTGTTCTCATCCTGAAGCAAAGTTCTTAACCCGAGGTACTATTTCTGGGTTAGCGGAATCTGTAACCTGTAGCGTCTGTAACCTGAGGTACCACTGCATATAGTTGTAATGGTGAGATAGAAGGACTTGACCACAGATGTGAATGTGGCAGGTTGCTCAACCACCTGAGCATCTCAGGACTGCTACCATAGCCATGGTCCAGAAGATGGAACAAACCTTACCCCCCTGCCACAGCTCTGTTCAGAGAACATATAGATTTGCAGAAGCAGAAAGGAAAATGTGAGGGAGGGGGTGCAGAACAGACCAATGAGGACTCAGCATGCTCAGTGGCTTACTTCAGCAGTTGAGGAATAGGATATCTGGTGTGGGTGGGTGTGGAATGAACCATTGTGGGGGAGCAGGGGTGCTTGACGTAATGGAACAGTGACTAAGAGCATTCCACACTGAGGTATTTTGTAGGTTTTTGAGTTTCCTTCATGCATTCGATTCACAATTTTTACTCTTACTCCCTATTCTTTTTAGGACATTTCTATCTATTCCGTGGATCAAATCAATATGAGTTTGACAGCAAAACCAAAAAATTCCTCAGCATTAAGAAGAGTGACAGCTTGTTTGGGTGCCAGTGACACAAGACAAAGGAAAAAGTGATGAGGCCCAGAGGAAGGATATCTCTCTTGGTCTGGACATCAGGCAATGCTCACTGGGCACCATCTTTGTTGGCATGACTTGGTCTCTCCTGCGGTTTCATGAGCCATGGAACAAGCTGCATTTTGAATAAGGAAGTTCTAATATATATTTGTTTTTAACCTATGGTAGATTGCAACTATTCAATGATTCTATGATTCTATTTTTATATTTTAAATTATTTTAAATATAATTTTTAACTCTGCCTTTATTTACAGTCTTAACGTTTGCTTTACTTTTTTGTAAACTACTTGAGGATTTTATTTAAAACTGAGCAGGACACAATTTTTTAAAACAAGAAATTAAATAGATATATTTAATATAAATTATTGCAGAAAACCATATATTTTTGTACAATACTGTGCAATAAAGTGATTGATTACTATTATGGTCAAAGTTGCTGTGGCTATTATTGTTGTTGCTATCACTATCCACACTTCACCATGAGGCCCCAGGACAGGATGCAACCGTTTAAAAATACAATATTTAAATCAGTTAAAACAAACGACAATCAAGGAAATAGGGTGGGTCCTGAAATATGTCACGTAAAATATATATCTCATGTGCAAAAGACCTGGATAAAGTGTGCTTTCAGCATATGAGAAAACTACATAATGAAGGTGTCAGATGCACCTCCATGGGGGAAGACAATCTGTGGGAGGAAACTCCACAATTTAGGGGCCACCACAGAGAATGCCCTCTCCCTGGCTGCCATCCTGTAAACTTCTGAAGGCTGTGGAACTGCCAAGAGGGCACGCGATGCTGTTCTTAACACCTGAGAGGATCCAAAGGGAAGGAGGCAGTTTTTCAGATGGGGCTCCAACTCCAGGGGGCTGGCTGTTTTTTGGGGGGCCCTCCATAATTTTGGGGGGAGGATCCCCCAGTGTTCCTTACCATCAGTGAGTGGAGGAGGTTGAGCGTGGAGCTGCCAAGCACAAGAGAGGAGGAGCCCCCACCCACAGCATTCGGCTTCATCCCTGGCTCCTCCCAAAATGTCATGTGACATCGCATGCTGCACACATGACATCACCCAGTTACTTCACTCTTCGGTGCAAGTTGGCGCTTTCAGATATGTGGGGCCAAAGTCATTTAGGCCTTCAAACAATAACGCGAGCACCTTGAGTCGTGCCCAGAAATGACAATCAAACACTGTAACTGTTTTAGAGCAGGCATCATACGAGTTCTAGATGGAACCCAAGACAGCAATCTGGCCGCTGAATTTTGGGCAAGTCATCTCAAGGGTGTTTGTAAAGTGTTTGTAGCAATAATCCAGTATGGAAGTTGTTGTTGTTGTTGTTGTTGTTTAGTCGTTTAGTCATTTAGTCGTGTCCGACTCTTTGTGACCCCATGGACCAGAGCACACCAGGCACTTCTGTCCTCCACTGCCTCCCGCAGTTTGATCAAATTCATGCTGGTAGCTTCAAGAACACCATCCAACCATCTCATCCTCTGTCGTCCCCTTCTCCTTGTGCTCTCCATCTTTCCCAACATCAGGGTCTTTTCCAGGGAGTCTTCTCTTCTCATGAGGTGGCCAAAGTATTGGAGCCTCAGCTTCATGATCTGTCCTTCCAGTGAGCACTCAGGGCTGATTTCCTTAAGAATGGATACGTTTGATCTTCTTGCAGTCCATGGGACTGTCAAGAGTCTCCTCCAGCACCATAATTCAAAAGCATCAATTCTTTGTATGGAAGTTACTAGAAGTATGGAAGTATGGAAGTTACTAGAGAACAATGGCAGCTATACAGTGATACCTTGGTTTACAACCATAATCCGTTCTGGAGGTCCGGTTGTAAACCAAAACAGGTTGTAACCCAAGGTGCACTTTCGCCAATGGGGCCTCCCCCCAAAAAATAAATGGGTTGTAATAAAAAAAAAGGGACACACAATTCAGGGTTTGGTGTGGTTGTAATCCAAAACGGCTGTAATCCAAAACGGTTGCAAACCAAGGTACCACTGTAGTTGGAACTAGGCACTCCAAAACACCAAGACCACCTGAGTCTGGATCCAGGAGTTTTCCCAAGCTGCGAATCTGATCTTCCCAAGGGAGTGCAACTCATGGGGAGTAGTATATGGGGGGGGGATCTATTTAGCAAGCATGGATGGTGCAGTGGGTTAAACCACAGAGCCTAGGGCTTGCCGATCAGAAGGTCAGCGGTTCGAATCCCCACGACGGGGTGAGCTCCCGCTGCTCAGTCCCAGCTCCCGCCAACCTAGAGTTCAAAAGCACATCAACATGCAAGTAGATAAATAGGTATCGCTCCAGCGGGAAGGTAAATGGTGTTTCCATGCACTGCTCTGGTTTCGCCAGAAGCGGCTTAGTCATGCTGGCCACATGACCCGGAAGCTGTACACCGGCTCCCTCAGCCAATAAAGCGAGATGAGCGCCACAACCCCAGAGTCGTCCACGACTGGACCTAACGGTCAGGGGTCCCTTTACCTTTATCTTAACACATTATCACACTGAGTAGTACTGAATTTGGCAATTGCTCACTTCATGTTCACAACCTACTATCAACATCTTCCACTGTGTCTGAAGGAACCCAACCATGGGGACATAAATGAAGAGTGTAAGCAAAAACAACTCTGGATTTTTTTATTTTATTGCCGAGGATTCTGAGATCAAGTTCTTCCATGCCTGCTTTCTCTTATTTCACAGTTACCTTCTGGTTGTATTTCGGTCTCTGTTTACTGATCTTAGGTTAAAGTCTAACAGATCATGCTTCAATGCACAGAATAATCAGTTGTTCCTGTAAGATAGGAGTATCATCCCGCATGAATGAGTTTCACCACTGGAAAGAACTACATCTGGTTTGGTTATGAGCAAAGGGAAAGGAAAAGAGTAGTCAAGAACAACAGGTTCTGTATTTTACTTTGCATCAAACATTGGCCCTTTTGTCCGTCCACAAAAAGGTAAAACTTTAAGTGGAAAATATTCTTTTTAACTATATACCTATTGTATTGAAGTTAACAACAGGACAATGAAAATGGATTCTACGCATTCTAACGGTAGACAAGAGACTGATATTGATGAATTGGAAGAAGATATGATCCCCTTTAATAAATGGATTGACCATATGATAACACACACAACTTATGAATGGACAGCTTACAGATGTAGACTTTGACGGGATAAATATGACAATATTTCGAATGAGTTTATACAAAATGTAGCAGGCTATCAATATTTACAAGTGTATTAGGATAATAATATGAAATTTATATGAGAATGTATGGGTTAGGGTATTTTTCGTATTTTGTACGTCGTTTCTTTCCGCACAATTTGTCCCTTTGAATTCTTCTTTTCTTTCTCTTTTTTTTTCTTTGCATGACTTCATTTCTTTAGAATTGAAACCTTTTGAATAAAATATAAATGGCGAAACAAGAACATTGGTCATTTTGTTGCCTCAAGGCATAACTGAGTTCCCTGAGTTCTCCTGAACTACAGGAGAGCTGCATTGTACATTAGAGTGCATTGACGTGCTAGCTTAATGGATAGGTTAAAAACAAGATATGTAAATATATATAATGATTTATTTATTTTTGCTGTGTTTACTGTATAAATATTTAGAAGTGCACTTAGTCCTTCACAGGACTGGAAAACTGAAGAGACATCTTTCTAAAGCGGTTTGGTACTTGGCAGCTAAGGGGTTGGTTATTGGTGGAAGGGCGGGGGCGTTGTCCTTCAAATTTGGTTCCCTGATAAGCAGTTTGGCTCTGTGTAGTGCCTTCCACACTAAACATGCTTTTTATTGGTCTTAATTTTATTGGTCCTGTTCAGGCATTTGGGGTACGATGATACCCCCACCTGCATTAGGGTTACGGGTTAGACCCTTTTATGTCATTCCACTACAGGATCAACACTTTTAGTCAATTAATGCTCTTTTATCTTTTCACTATATAAGCAAACATGATGCAGAATTTAAAATATAAGTCACTTTGAGATATTTTGTAGTAAGTGCCAAATAAATACTACTACAGTGGTACCTCGGGTTAAGCACTTAATTCGTTCCGGAGGTCCGTTCTTAACCTGAAACTGTTCTTAACCTGAAGCACCACTTTAGCTAATGGGGCCTCCTGCTGCCGCCATGCCGCCGGAGAACGATTTCTGTTCTCATCCTGAAGCAAACTTCTTAACCTGAAGCACTATTTCTGGGTTAGCGGAGTCTGTAACCTGAAGCATATGTAACCTGAAGCGTAAGTAACCCAAGGTACCATTGTACTACTACTACTACTACTACTAATAATAATAATAATAATAATTTTTGACATTAGTAGCAGGGCAGGGATATAAAATCACTAAAAGACCCAGATGCATGAACTATGGCTCCTTTGTTATCACATTGACCTATAATTGTTATGGTGACATCACCAATTAGAGACGGCTATGTGGATGCACCCCTTCGTGATTGGGCTACATGGAGCATGAGGCCTCACACCATTCCTTGAGGATGGCAAGTCATTTTCATAGAGGGGGTCACATGCCCCTTCTTCAAAGAGGCCACAATATCCACCCACATGACCGCCTTTGGTTGGAGAAGGGACTCACAGAGCCTATCCCAGGTCAGCAGAGGAATTCTGACTCTGCCACATGGGTTATGGAGTAGGCTTTCTGGTGTCACAAGGGCCATGAATCATCTTTTAAGGTTAATGTTCCAGCAGTTGGACGTAAATTATCCCATTTCTCCTATTCAGACTCTATCTCTTCTTCATGCTCTTCTGTGTATAAACAAATATTATTTATATGCTATACACAATCACATGTTTTCTTTCCCTCTCCTTTTTATTTGTTGTTGTTGGCAAAATTAAATTACAAATAAATTCCAGTGGTGCAAGTCATTAACACCTTGTTACACCACAAACCTGGATGATATTCCTGTTTTAAATGAGGAAAATGGCTGTTCCATGTCTGGAAGCATAAACCTTCCATCTTTATCCCAAGATCAGTTACTTAGTCATAGAAGATAAAGATATACAACCTAAGGGCAATTGTATTGCAAAATACAAGGAAGCAGGTATGAAGCCAATGGTCTCCAGCCCTGCAGCTTATCTTCGCGTTAATTAAATCTGAGGTCCTTGACACACTTTTTAAAAACAAACCGCTGAGCCGTGTGCTAACATTTCAGTCTGTTGTGGCGGTGTGTTTGATGCTCAGCTCGCCATTTTGCTTTGCCAGAAACCAGCACATAGCTCCTGGTTCCTACTATGAAAAGTGAGTCTGTTGTTTTTTCTGAACATTGACTTTCATGTGTATCCACTCAGCTGGTAAGTTGGCCTGGTCTGCTGGGTGACTGCTTTCAAGCCAGCTGTGGGATATGGGGGCCACAAGAGTCAGCCTGATGTGTAGTGTATGTGTAAATCTACCACATCCTGGATCCATGTAGCTCAATATTGGGCTGAGCATCTACGCTGGTGTGGAGTCGAGAGGCAATGAGAACAGGGAAGGCATGTCTGTGGCTCCCTCATGCAGTGCTTCTCTTTATAGCACTGAGCGGTGGTTCAAAGTCTCCCTTTGATCAGGAACACTGATTGTACAGGAGAGCCAGTGTGGTGTAGTGGTTAAGAGTGGTAGACCTGTAATCTGGTGAACCGGGTTCGCTTCCCCGCTCCTCCACATGCTGGGTGACCTTGGGCCAGTCAAACTTCTTTGAAGTCTCTCAGCCTCACTCACCTCACAGAGTGTTTGTTGTAAGGGAGGAAGGGAAAGGAGAATGTTAGCCACTTTGAGACTCCTTAGGGTAGTGATAAAGAGTTTGGATATCAAATCCAAACTCTTCTTCTCGACTACGGGGATCCCCTGCTCCTAAAACGTTTGACGTCTCACCCTTTGAACGCCTGTTCAGGGAACACTCTGGGTTTTTTAAGACCTTTCTTCTCTTACACATCAAATGGCAATGCTAGAGTCCCCTCCCAGCATTCACACACACATGCACACACAAAAACCTTACGTTGGCCAGTGCTAGTTTTCACCAGCTATATTGTGCAAATGCTTTCTGAAGAAGCAAATATGGAGGGCAGGTGAGGGGAAAGCACAAATCTGCTTAGTCATAGCCCACTTCACAAGGAGTGGTTGGGCCTGAGGCTGACCATCTCTTTAGGGAACAGATATTCTTTTCAATGGGGGCCGAGGCAGAGATGAAAGAGGGCCTCAAGTGCTTGCCAAGGATTTGGAGCACAAACTCAGTGGTGATGACCACAAATAATGGTTGGCTAGGAAGCCAACTCCTAGACCTGTGGACCCCTGGTTATTCCCCCTTTTCTCCACTCAGCAACAACCCTTTGAGCTTTTGAGGATCCGCACCAAAAGCACACATTTAAAGAGCATAGCTTCCGCAAAGAATCCTGGGAACTGTAGTTCGTTAAGAGTGATAGGAATTGTAGCCCTGAGAGGGGGGATTGCAGTTCCCAGGATTGTTGGGGTGGGGGGCAGGCAATTGTATGCTTTAAATTCATGGATCTGCCCTTAGGTTAGTGCTGAGGAAGTGTGACTGACCTGAAGTCACTGAGTAAGCTTTGTGAGGATATGGGGATATGTACCCAGATCTAAATCTGAACCTCGAATCAATACACAACAGTGCATCTCAGTTTTAAAAGAAATGCTTAACAATGCAGTATTAAGAACAAGGAAAAAAACTGTCCAGTAGCACCCTCAAGACCAACTAAGTAGTTGGTCTCTAAGGTGCTACTGGATATATATATATATATCTCAACTGCGTTAGACCAACATGGCTACCTACCTGTCTAAAAACAAGGAGACGGCTAGTTCCAGGTACATACAAGCTATATCCTGCCTCGTGTGGATGTTGTTAAATATAAGCATCATAAAATGGGGTGCATAATACTTTCTCTACCACTCCCATCCTGCGTATGATTGCAGATGTGTACTTACATAGACTGGCCTCAGGGTCTGGCAGAAACAGTACAAATTATCAGGTGATGCCAACCACTCTAAGGCAGAAATCATCCCTGGCAGTAATGTGTTCACATTCAGAAGTAACATATATATTATTCATTTTCCTCCTGAAAATTCTTCTGCATTTTACTGCAAATTTATCCCGATAAAACACTTTTTTGCAGTTTCGACTGCAAAAGTTTGCACATTTTTGCAAGCAATTTCATCTAACAAAATGCATCCCTATTTGTTGTTTGTTGACTAACAGCATCATTCCGTCTCATTTGATAAAGGCACCCTTGTAAGCTTTTAAATGAGCTCTTTCTGAGCAAGAAGCCATCTGAACAGGATCCCATCCTACCAAAGTAACAGAAATGCCTGCTCCATCTACCATCCCCCCAAAACAGGAGATGTCCAGAGGAGGTAAAAGCACAGACACTCCCTGTGACCAGGACCTTGCAGGGTCAGGGGTTGTGAGTGTATGGACTGTCTCTGCTCTTTGACTTTCCCATAAGAATGTAAGAATTGCCCTGCTGACTAAGCCCCAAGACCCAAGAAAAGTGGAAGCTGTGTGAATCAGAGAAATGTCAGGATGCACTCAGTACTTGAGACTTCGAAGGAATAATTTTGTAATCGAAAGCTGCCTCCCAGAAAAGTCTCTTGAAAACCATAGTGAAATAGCCTTTTGTAAACCACAAATTTCCTCTTTCTCTCATGAGAAATGATGGGACATAGCAACAGGGAGGTAACACGACTCAATTTGTATCGGACACTTGGAAGAAACAATTTTGTCACCAAGAACAAGAGACTTTCTAAATAAAATCTCCCACTTTATTTAAACAGTTAAAGGTAAAGGGACCCCTGACCATTAGGTCCAGTCGTGACCGACTCTGGGGTTGCGGCGTTCATCTCACTTTATTGGCCGAGGGAGCTGGCATACAGCTTCCGGGTCGTGTGGCCAGCATGACTAAGCCACTTCTGGAAAACCAGAGCAGCGCACGGAAATGCCGTTTACCTTCCCGCCGGAGCGGTACCTATTTATCTACTTGCACTTTGACGTGCTTTCAAACTGCTAGGTTGGCAGGAGAAGGGACCAAGCAACGGGAGCTCACCTCGCTGTGGGGATTCGAACCGCCGACCTTCTGATTGGCAAGTCCCATTTAAACAGTTATATGACACCTTTTTCCAACAAGGTCAAGACGGGCCTAACAGCATACAGTGGAAATGAAGCAGTAATATAAGAAATGCAACAACCATTTTTTAAAAGTAACCTCAGCAGTTAAAGCATTTCAAAAAGAGAGCAAACATTTAGGGCTTGAAAGGGTTCCTAACATGGAAGGCTTTTGCCATCTTCTGGAAGGCCCTTTGAGAAATCCAGTGAATATATCCTTTTCCTAGTACTAATTAGCCATATTTCTTAGGACATTGGGACATAGAGGAGGACCTCGGTAGGACCGGTGCATTCAGGAGAAGGTGATATCCTTGTGATATCCTATTAAAATGGGCTTTGAAGGTCATTACAAGCCCCTTGAATTGAGCTTGGAAACAAAAACGAGTTTAATGATGTAGATTCATGAAGCGAGTTCTTCACAGGTATGTTGTGTGTGTGTGTTTCTTTGCGTGTGTTGGGCAGTGCAGTCCTGTGCATGTTTACCTGCCGGATCAACCCAAAGGTCCATCTCATGTAACCTTGTTTTCCACAGTGGTCCCAACCCACATATAGGACATTAAGGAAATAGCCTTCTTCTCTCGCCATTCCATAGAAAACAGTGATGAGAAAGAAGGCCTTCTTGGTGGTGTCCCCCCCTCCCCAACCTTTGGAATACTTTGGAAGCTTCTCTGGCTGTAGCAATGGGCAAATCTTGTCAATATCCATTTCTCTCTCTCATTTTCCCCACGTCTTCAGTTTGACACAGCAAATGGTGCTTTTTAAAAAGTTTTAAGTTTGAATTTCAGTGCAACGTAAGAACATAAGAAGAGTCTGCTGGATCAGGCCAATGGACTTTTTAGTCCAGTATCCTGTTCTCACAGTGACTAACCAGATGCCCATGAGAAGCCTACAAGCAGAACCTGGGTGAAATAGCAGTCCACCTACCTGCAGCTCCCAGCAATTTTGGAGTGGAGGAAGTGACTAGGAGCTGCTGGTAGCCGTGTCCTCCATGAATTTATCTAATCCCCTTCTAAAAGCCATGCATTTTATTTTATTTTACTTTTAAAATTCAATTTATTTCTTACACGCCCTTTAGCAGGACAGGTTTTATACAAGTACAGAACAAATGAAACAGTTGCAACCATAAAACAAAAAATTGAAGACAATTAGAAGCGGTTTGTTTATAAAAATATTTCTATACTTCTGTATCGTAGAAATGTGTTCCAGTGGTTTGCAGCAAGATAAAAACACAAAGTTCCATATATAAAACAGCTAAAGGCAATGTCATCCTTTAAAGACGCAACACAAACACTTCTATATACCGTATTTTTCGCTCTATAACACGCGCCCGACCATAACACGCACGTAGTTTTTAGAGGAGGAAAATCCATAGGCATGCCAGCTGTAGGCATTTCCTCCATAACACGCACAGACATTTCCCCTTACTTTCTAGGAGGAAAAAAGTGAGTGTTATGGTGCAAAAAATACGGTGTTTTTAAAAAAGAAACAGTTTAAAAATATTTCCAGTACAGGTGCAGCCTGGGGTAAAGATCTCCACTTAAAAGTCTTGGTGACTCCAGCAGGCGCCAGCAAGGAACAGAGACGCTACCTGTAAATATTGATCCTGCAAATATGTGGATTTATTTTTTTACTGTAGTGGTTGCAAGCTGCTCTGTAGAGGGATTTTCAATAAAATAAAATCAACAAAGGCAAGGACGAGGGAAAACAATTTACGTCAAGTTCACTGTAAATACACCAGGTATTATTAATGGTGCAAAGCAGAGTATGGAGGGGAGAAGTGGGGAGCAGAGATCAGAGAATTTCCCAAACAGATTGAAGAAAAAAATTAAACAGGGTTGCCATGCAAGTAATAAAGAAATCATATAGAAACTTGGCACAGTGTTGTGTTGTGGTTACAGTGTCAGACTTGGAGCTGGAAAACCAGGGTTCAAATCCCCACACAGGCATGAAGCTCACTGGGTGAAACTGGGCCAGCCGCTGCCTCTCAGCCTAACCTACCTCACAGGGTTGTGGGGATTAAATGGGGAGGAGGAGAACCACGTAGGCCACCTTAAGTTCCTTGGAGAAAAAGATAGGATATAAATGGAATAAGTAATAAATAAACAATTGTTGTTGTTTAGTCGTTTAGTCGTGTCCGACTCTTCGTGACCCCATGGACCAGAGCACGCCAGGCACTCCTGTCTTCAAATAAACAATTAACCTGGAGGAAAAACAAACTCATGGCACATTTCACACGGTACATTTATATCCCACTGGTCTTCCATCAGAAGAACTCACTGAGTCCCAGTTGGGCACTTATACAGGCACTGACAAACCCAAACCAGCCTGGCTTGTGCAAGCATCATGAGCACTTCTGCCATGTTCCAGAGGGTATGATTCAAGTTACCAGAAAGGAGATTCTGACTAAACATCAGGATATAAGAGCTGTTTGACATTGGAGGTTTTTAAGCAGAGGTGGGGTGGCCTTCTGTCATGGATGCTTTAGTTGAGATTCCTGCATTGCAGGGGGTTGGACTAGAGGACCCTCAGGGTCCCTAGCTTCTGCCAACCTAGTAGTTAGAAAGCATGCCAGTGCAAGTAGATAAATAGGTACCGCTGCGGCGGGAAGGTAAACGGCGTTCCCGTGCGCTCTGGCACTCATCACGGTCTTCCTTGCGCCAGTAGCAGTTTAGTCATTCTGGCCACATGACCCGGAAAGCTGTCTGTGGACAAACGCTGGCTCCCTCAGCCTGAAAAGCGAGATGAGCACTGTGTTAGAATTCCTGCTCCATGATTGCAGTCATGGGATTTTTGTCTATCACATGACGTGGTATGTTTTGACTCCACAAAGTGGGAAGTGACAGAGACAGGATGTTTGTGTTACTGTGTTCTGTGAAGTGGGACTATTGTCCTTTGTTCTTTCTCTTTGCTGTCTGATGCTAGAGAGAGAGGGAGCCATGTTGCAGTGTTCTGTGTGTGTTTATATGGAAATAAAGTAGATTAGCCAAAATGCTGAGTTGCTGAGGTCTGTCACGCAAGCTGCAAAGACTCTGCGGATCCCTAAGGGTGCCGATGTCTGTTGGCATCGGTCGCTGTGATGTTCAAGCAGAAGAAAGCTTTTGAAGTTCCCAAACGATTGACCAGGAGGGAGAGAACATGCCAGTCAGGCATGTGTCTCTGCCAGGTCCTACTTGAGTGTAGGATGAGCTCCTGACACACTGCACCCCATAGTCACCGTTGACTGGACTTAACCGTCCAGGGGTCCTTCACCTTTACCTTTTTACCAGGGTTTCTTCCAAGTCTACAGTTCTATGATTCCATGCCATTGACAAAGCATGTAGTATGCCTTTACTGTGGAGGCTGGTTCGTTCGAGAGAACAGGACACAGCCACCACCAACCTCAATCTGTCCACAGTTAAGTCCCCAACTACCTGTCTTCTTACTTGCATCCAGTAACTGGTGACTCGTCTGTCATTGGCTCTGGCTCCACCTGCTGTCCCCTTCTCTGCTTCACAGCTTATCATTCCCAGTGGGTACCAGCCATAGCTGAATGCTAAAAATAACAATAATAAACATAAAAAAAAACCAACCCGTGCCATCAAAGTGCTGAACACATAATTAATTTTTACTTCAGCAATTTGATAGATGTTGCTTGATGTTGCTCATCCAAACTCATTATCTGGAAGAACAGCTTGTGCCAGACGATGTTTAAATTATTGTTGGGTAGGTGGGTTGAATCAGAGAACATCAAAAGCTGTTACAAGAAGCTTGTGGCATGGAGCAGGTCCTTGCTTGCTAGTAATTATTAGGCAGGCCCTGTTGTATAACTAAGCCACAAGTTCTTCGCTCTGTTGCAATTTTTGTAAGCAGGCATTTTAAAAAAAAATTTGGCACAAATGTCCCATGTGAATGAATAACAGATTTACTTGGAATGTTCACAACGCAAGATGTCTATTTTGGGGACATAGATGGGAACATCATCAAACTATGACATTTCCAGCCTCTGTCATGGAGGGGGTCCACATTGCTTGGAAATTCAGGAATGATCAAGTTGCTAATTTTCATGACTGAAAGGACAAATTCTATAATGAGTCACCCGAAGCCCCTCTTAGCTATGATTGTGCTATGAATCATGGCCATCGATGATGCTTCTCATGGATCACTGAGTCTCAACAACAGCTTCCTACTTCTTTTAAGTGGTAAGGAGAAATCGAAAGGAGCAAGCAAGCAAAAACAACAACATCTGAAGATGGCAAATTATAAGGAAACATTTCCTGAAGATTCATATTCTATCACATTCATTCTGCATCTATTCATCACATGATGATCCACGGTAGGGAAGTGTCCTTTTTTTCTGGGGTGAAAGTGGGGGAGCTCACCATGAAGTACGTTAGTTTTTTGTGGGCCCAGTTGCAGAGCCACACCCCCACACCATGGGCAGTGCCTAAATGTAATATATGATTAATAAACTCAGGCAGACAATGATCTAGATTAGAAATGGCCACACCTTTATGAGTACAGATATAGGTGCATTTTTGGCACAGGCATTGAGTATATATTCATTTCACCCGGCCGCCCACTGGCAGACAAATAGTAATAATAATTTCATTCTAAAAAGGTTTAAAAACCCTGTAGGTTGTCAGATCAGATGTTTACTGTTATGTACTGAAGTTCTCACCCTGGGCCAGCAGGGGGATACTGTAGATAGTTCAGGTCCACATATGCAAATAAGGGATCGAAAATGACGTTCAGTGATTGGATAGTTACAGAAAGTTGTTACAGTTACGTTGTACTGGAGCTCTATATAAGCAGGCTGGCTGAACCCTTCAGTTCAGTTCTGTTCTGGCCTGTGAATAAACAAGACATGTTTGAAGAATCGCTGTGTCGTCTGATATGTTCACCCACAACTTAACATTTACCCACCTCATATTTCGCCATTCAACAGAGAATTGAAGTCTCCAAAGAAGACCAGAGGACTTAACATAATATAGCTATTAAGTTATATAAGCAGAGCATGGTGCAGTGTCTAGAGTGTCAGACTTAAGACCCAGGAGGCCAGGGTTCAAATCCCCACTCACATACCCTCCAACATTTCTCCGATGAAAATAGGGACGTCCCATTCTATAATGATAATTTTACTATTTATGCCCCACAAATCTTATTGGGTTACCCCAGCGATCCTGGGCAGCTCCAAAACCAAAAACTTCCCTATACAGGATTGCCTTCAGAAAGCTCAAGGGTTGGATAACTCCAAACCCTCCAACATTTCTCCAATGAAAATAGGGGTATCCTAAGGAAAAGGGGACATTCTGGGATCAAATCAGAAACTGGGACGGCTTCTCTAAATCAGGGACATCCCTGGAAAATAGGCATACCGGGGGCGGGCGGGTCCTGCACTCATCCAGAAAACCCAGTCACTAAAGTAATAATAATAATAATGATGATGATGATAATAATAATAATAATAATAATAATAATAATAATAATAATAATAATAATAATTTATTCTTTATACCTTGCCTATCTGGTTGGGTTTCCCCGGCCACTCTGGGTGGCTCCCAACAGAATATTAAAAACATGATAAAACATCAAACATTAGAAACTTCCGTAAAAACTTCTCTCAGCCTAACCTGCCTCACAGGACAAAACGGGGGGGGGGGGGGAGTGTGCGCTTGATAAGCTGGATATAAATGTCTGTATACATACATACATACATACATACATACATACATACATACATACAAACAGACATTCCCACTGCAGTCAGAAGATTCCTCAGACAGTAAGAAACAATCTTCCTGCCTCTCAATTCATCTCTCACACACACACTTTCTCTCACATACAGAAAGACACACACACTGCCCATTCCAGCAGTCTCTGTCTGCTCTCACTCAAGTGCTTTGCCTCTGCATTGTTGATTATTATTATTTTTTTAAAAAAGTCAGTTGGAGGAGGGTAGTAAAGTTGGACTGTTGTGTGACTGAGAGAGGTTTTATCCTCTTGCCCCCACTGAGGTCCATTTGGAATTAACTGTCTTTGCCCCCTAACTGTCTGCAACTTATCATGGGAGGAAAGCTCTCCCCCCCCTCCACATCTGTCATACAAATCTGCAGAGCGTTTGCCCAGATTCAACTCTGGTGGTTGAAGGGGTCGTTTAGAGCATGGGTAGGCAAACTAAGGTCCGGGGGCCGGATCCAGCCCAATCGTCTTCTCAATCCGGCCCACAGACGGTCTGGAAATCAGCGTGTTTTTACATGAGTAGAATATGTCCTTTTATTTAAAATGCATCTCTGGGTTATTTGTGGGACATAGGAATTCGTTCTCCCCCCCCCAAAAAAAAATATAGTCCAGCCCCCCACAAGGTCTGAGGGACAGTGGACCGGCCCCCTGCTGAAAAAGTTTGCTGACCCCTGGTTCATAGCTGTCAAGCGTCCCTTATTTGGCGGGACAGTCCCTTATCCCAGGGCCATGTCCCGCTGCTGTCCCTTATTGACGATGTCCCTTAAATAAGCTACTGAAGGTAATGTGGCCCTTTCTACGTCCAGCTGTGCTTTGTCAACAACAAATTGTTGCTGTTTTTTTGTGTTGAATGTATGCTATATGGTAATTTATGGACCTAATAGGTATCTAAAGCCATTTGCACGCAACAAAATATGTATTTTATCAAAGTAATTGTTGATCCCTTATTTTGGCTCCTGATGCCTTATTTTCGAGGCTGCTGGTCCCTTATTTTCAAATCTGTAAGCTGACAGCTATGCTCTGGTTTAGAGAATGGGTAAGGAAACTTTTTTTATTATTATTCTGAGGGCCACCTTCCAAGGCCCTTATGGGCAGGAAGGCCAAGGGGACAGAGCAATGAATGTGAATTTCCCCTTTGCGCAGTGGACTAATTTTATCACATACTGACAGAACCCTCTCAATCCTCCATCCAGGGACAAATCCTGACCAGGCAAAACCACTCAAGGCAAAGCAAGGCCCATGAGGGGTGTGGCCTGGAGAGAGTTCCAAGGGCCATATAGCAAAGCTTGGAGGGCCACATGCAACCCCCCTGAGATTCCCCACTTCTTGTTTAGGTGAACTAAATCGGTAATCAGAGTACAGTAGTAGTCCTATGCATACTTATTTGGGAATAAACACAAACTGAACCCAGTGAGACGTGCCTCTGTGTAAACAGGTACAGGATTGGCCTGGAGAAAATCTCACCATTCTTTTTTCGAAACACTTTAAGGCAGAAGCACTATGCACCATTCACAGGCACAGTAATGATGCAGCAAACATATAACACTATTCTCTCTCTCTCTCTCTCTCTCTCTCTCTCTCTCTCTCTCTCATTTCTGAATTCACTCGATATTTTGCTGTTATTTTGACAGTCCTTTTGAGCTGGAAATGCATTTGTTCCAGCAGTCTGGATTCATCTGATCATTTTAAAATAGCCAGTCGTTTCAAGGTAGGAATTGGTCCGAAGTGAATAGCATCAAATAAATTTGTGGGCCTGTTTCTGGATTATAAACAAGAGCCACCTTGTCTGTGCCCCATGAAATAAAAGTCTCAGATAAAAAACGAAGACAGATTCGTCACCCTGGAGCATGCTGTCAGCATCCTTGCGGCTAATTGACGGACAAACGTAGGCAACCATTTCCTAAAACAAAATTATTTAAGATTGCAACATCTGCCAAGGTGAAGAGTGAAGCAACTATCTCCAGGCCAAAACATAACTCTCTCTTTTTCCATGCCCTCTCCTCCTGCTGATTGGGTAATATTCTTAACTGAGTCAGAACGCAGCTTATTTTATGAAGCCCCAAAAGTGCTATATAAGCAGGGAACGGATAGTAAACAGGAGCAAAGACTGAGCTTTGGAAACGGAAACGTGCGTAAAGGAGCAACTGGATTCAGAATGAAAACCATCTGCTTTATGCTGCTGTGCCTGGCTGTGGCATACGCAGCGCCAGTCAGTTCACAAGGAAGAGAAGAAGAAAACTTGTGGGTCGT
Organism: Podarcis muralis; assembly: GCF_964188315.1. Taxonomy (NCBI): domain Eukaryota; kingdom Metazoa; phylum Chordata; class Lepidosauria; order Squamata; family Lacertidae; genus Podarcis; species Podarcis muralis. The sequence goes on along the minus strand of NC_135658.1, from coordinate 21,127,197 downwards.
TCAGGTAATGGTGGTTACGTGATGGGATAGAAATAGTGCTTTTTTTCTAGGGGGACGCAGGGATACGCATACCCCTAAACATTTTGTGAATCTTTGTACTTTTGTCCATTTACTGTATTTATTTTTCCCGATCTGAACTTTTCTTAAGTCAAAATGAGAGTACCCCAAAACATTTTTTAAAGGAAAAAAAGCACTGGATAGAAATCATTTGTCCATAAATAACAAGGAGGCTCAAATTAAAAGTGATTGCTGGTTCTGCAGCTTATTGGTTTGGTCTGCATTATTTGGAGACACGTGAGTCTCCCCAGAATCCCATGCACTGTGCATGGACTTAGGGTGGTTTTTAACAAAATTTTATTCAGAGCAAACCCACTCAAATTAATGAACATGGCCCCATTAATTTTAATGTCTACTCTAAGTAAAACTTCATTGTTTATTGTTTAGCATTATGGATTTACTTTACAATCAACAACAAACTTTATTATGGTCGCAGACCAGCATAAGATACTTTAGAATCTAGACTGCAGAATTATAAGGGATTTTTTATATTGGAACTGAGAATTTTACCTGATCTCACTGCATAGAGTTGCTATGTTGCAAAAATGAAATTGACCTTGCTTGCAGTAAAGTCAGGCATGGCAGGTGGCTTAAGTGGTCGTGAGCTTGGAACAAATATATGCATGTAGATAATTCAAAGGCTGTTTTAATAATCTATGTGGTTGATCCGGGAAGAAAATAGCATGAAAAACCTAGCAATGGAGAAATATGCCAGTTCAGATTTCTCTCGGTGCATTTCTTTCTTTCGTTTTTTTCCAGTCTTAAATTGCCCTTCTGCACATTTTTGCAACAATTGATGACACTTTAAAAAAAAAATATCATCAAAATTTAACCTTTCAGTGTGAATTTCACATACTATGGTACAGTCAAGCCTTGGTTGTCGAACGTAATCTGTTCCGGAAGACCATTTGACTTCCGAAACATTTGATAACCAAGGATCAAAGGGCGGTTGGCAATGGAGAAAAAAGAGAAAAAACCTCCCCAGAAGGCTTTCAGCTTCCGAAAATCATTTGAAAACCAGATCAGTTACCTCTGGGTTTTCGGCATTTGGGAGCCGAAACGTTCCAAAACAGAGGTGTTCAGGAGTCAAGGTTTGACGGTATACACATCTTAGTATGCAGTTTTGAACAATGTGCACATCAATCAATTAGCAGCCAAAATTAGAAAGTCGCCTGGCATCATGTATGGAACTTTAATTTTATATCTGCAGAAGCTGTTTGTTCCTAGCACTTCTTAAAATGGTTTTTATTGTTTCTGTGTTTCATTCTGTGTATCTTGTACACCACACTAGTGGCTTTATGCTATGAAGCAGACTATAAATTTGTTAATTAAAAATAAATAAATGTGCACGTTTCTGTTTCTTTATCAGAAGTACTTGGAAAAATATTACAACTTCACATCAGATGGCCAACCAGTTTTTAGACAGAAAGCCAACAGCCCTTTGGTTAAAAAAATCAAAGAAATGCAAAAATTCATGGGCCTCCAGGTGACAGGCAACCTGGATTCGAATACGCTGGAGGCGATTCAGAAACCCAGGTGTGGAAACCCAGATGTTGGGGATTTTGGCTTCTTTCCGGGACAACCCAAATGGGAGAAGAAAGACCTGACCTACAGGTAATCTTTCAGCATCAGGTCTTAAGGGTGAAATCCACACATTTTATAGTGATTAACCACAGCCTGATAACCCACTTCTGTTTTGATTTGTGCTGCCTTCTTTTTCAAAGGATCGTGAACCATACACCAGATATGGACTCAAGTGATGTGTACGAAGAGATTGCGAAAGCATTTAAAGTGTGGAGCCGAGTTACACCCTTGACATTCAAACGTGTTTCAGCCGGCGATGCAGATATTATGATCAGTTTTGCTGAAAGAGGTAAAAAAAAGGGGGGAACAGGTTGAACCATTAAATATATTAAGGGCAACCTAGAAACGCTGGACGCATATGACATCAGTAACAATAACAACAACAAATTATTTATACCCTGCCAATCTGGGTGGCGGACACGGGTGGCACTGTGGGTTAAACCATAGAGCCTAGGACTTGCCGATCAGAAGGTCGACGGTTCGAATCCCCATGACGGGGTGAGCTCCCGTTGCTCGGTCCCTGCTCCTGCCCACCTAGCAGTTCAAAAGCACGTCAAGTGCAAGTAGATAAATAGGTACCGCTCTGGTGGGAAGGTAAACAGCATTTCCGTGCGCTGCTCTGGTTCGCCAGAAGCAGCTTAGTCATGCTGGCCACATGACCCGGAAGCTGTATGCCGGCTCCCTCGGCCAATAAAGCGAGATGAGCGCTACAACCCCAGAGTTGGTCACAACTGGACCTAATGGTTAAAGGTAAAGGTACCCCTGCCCGTACGGGCCAGTCGTGACCGACTCTGGGGTTGCGTGCTCATCTCGCTTAAGAGGCCGGGAGCCAGCGCTGTCCGGAGACACTTCCAGGTCACGTGGCCAGCGTGACGAAGCTGCTCTGGCGAGCCAGCGCAGCGCACGGAAACGCCGTTACCTTCCCGCTATAAAGCGGTACCTATTTATCTACTTGCACTTAGGGGTGCTTTCAAACTGCTAGGTGGGCAGGAGCTGGGACCGAACGACGGGAGCTCACCCCGCCGCGGGGATTCGAACCGCCGACCATACGATCAGCAAGTCCTAGGCACTGAGGTTTTACCCACAGGGGTCCCTTTACCTTTACCTTTAATCTGGGTGGCTCCCAAGAGAATATTAAGAACACAATCAAACATCAAACATTAAAAACTTCCCTAAACAGGGCTGCCTTCAGATGTCTTCTAAAAGTCAGGTAGTTGTTTGTTTCCTTGAGATCTGGTGGGAGGGCGTTCCACAGGGCTGATGCCACTACTGAGAAGGCCTTTGCCTGGTTCCCTGTAATCTCACTTCTCGCAGTGAGGGAACCACCAGAAGACCCTTGGTTCTGGACCTCAGTGTCCGGATTGAACGATGGGGGTGGAGATGCTCCTTCAGGTATACTGGGCTGAGGCCGTTTAGAAAGGAAGCTGCCGTATACTGAGTCTGACCATTGGTCCATCTAGCTCAGTGCTGTCTACACTAACTGGCAGCCGCTCTCCAGGGTTTCAGGAAATAGTTTTTCCCAGCCCTACTGTCAGAGATCGATTCTGGAAGCTTCTGCATGCAAACCAGCTGCTCTATTTCTGAGCTACGGCCCTTCCTCCTAAACCAATTGCTAACAGTACTTCTGGACAACTTGTTATGCCCCAAACTGAAGAATCTTCCAGTGTAGCTTTTGTAGCAATTGGACATCAAGTACAACACTTTGTTTTTGCACTGCTGGGGGCAGGGAGAAGGCAGGAAAAACTGGAGATGCCTGGTGTTCCACAATGCATTAGTGTTATGCTATATCTGGTTTCATGGGTTACATTTTTTTTATGTATAATTTTTATTAAATTTTCTGTTTTACAATTTAGAGTATTCATCTAAACAACCTTAAAATATCAATGACTTCCCTTCTTCTCTTTCCGTGGTTCATTTTAAATAGCATAAATCCCTGCATATTTTATATAAACTAAATCATTCAGTGTTCCATTATTACATCCACCAAAACCTATTTACACTATTGAATTTACCTTAATGCTGCCACACACACACCCCCATATATTCAATAAACATTTTCCAATCTTCTTTAAACATATGTTCTTCTTGTTCTCTTATTCTATAAGTTAGGTCCACAAGCTTCACATATTCCATCAGTTTAAGTTGCCATTTGTCTTTAGCTGGGACCTCGCACATTTTCCATTTTGGGGCTGACGAAACACGGGCCGCAGTAGTGACATACATAAATAACCTTTTTTGACATGTTTACTAGCACACTAGAAATAGTTACAGCATATTTCACACATTCTTGTTTTGTAGAAACTTGCTTCATGTTTTGTGAAGCTTCAGCAGCATTTTATGAAGGAAGGGGAGAAAGCAGGGCTAGGTGTTATCAGTGTGTTGATGGTGTTGCAACTGGAAACTCTGGGATGAAGGCACAACTGCTGAGTAATAACTAAGCGCAGCTCAACTATGGCCTGCAAATGGGCAACCAACTGTTTCTTCTTGTGTACTTAGAGCATGGCGATTTCAATCCCTTTGATGGTCCTGGCGGGACTGTTGCCCACGCCTATGCTCCCAGCAGAGGTATTGGAGGAGATGCTCATTTTGACGAGGACGAAAAGTGGACCAACGGCTTAGAAGGTAATTTAAAGAATGGAAAACAAACAAAACCGCACAGATTTGCCATGTCGTATTGGAGATCTAGTGTGATATCCCTATCTCTAGTTGCAAACACAAAAGTATGCATATACTTCTAGAGGGGGAATTACGTGGTGTCAGCTGACTCAGACATGTTCATTTGCTCCTAAGTAAGTGGGTGGTGCACTGGGTTAAACAACAGAGCCTAGGACTTGCCAATCAGAAGGTCGGCGGTTTGAATCCCCGCAACGGGGTGAGCTCCCGTTGCTCAGTCCCTGCTCCTGCCAACCTAGCAGTTCGAAAGCACATCAAAGTGCAAGTAGATAAATAGGTACCGCTCCGGCGGGAAGGTAAACGGCATTTCCGTGCGCTGCTCTGGTTCTCCAGAAGTGGCTTAGTCATGCTGGCCACATGACCCGGAAGCTGTACGCCAGCTCCCTTGGCCAATAAAGCGAGATGAGCGCCACAACTCCAGAGTCGGCCACGACTGGATCTAATGGTCAGGGGTCCCTTTACCTTTAAGTTCATAAAGGAGAGAGAGTAGACTGTCTTATTTTCAAATCTCTGTGCACCAAACAAGGTCCAGAAGGCAGGCAATCAGTCAGCCTCTATGCTCTATACAGTGTGCTTATAGATACCGTATTTTTCGCACCATAGGGCGCACCGGACCATAGGGCGCACCCAGTTTTTAGGGGGGGAAATCAAGAAAAAAATATTCTCCCCCCCAGCCCCAAAGAGCAGCGTACAGGGTGCGCACAACCTCTCCCTGCTGGAGGGGTTGCGAGCAGCTATGGAGCAAGCCAAGTTTTGGCTTCCCCTTTAGCCCCATGCAGCCTCTCCTTGCCGGGAGACGCTGCACAGGGCTAAAGAAGCCATAGCCCCATGCAGCCTCTCCTTGTGGAGGGGTTGCGCGCAGCTATGGAAGAAGGCAAGGCAGCAAGCGGGATGGATCCCGCTCGCTGTTTTGCCTTCCCCTTTAGCCCCGCACAGACTCTCCTTGCAGAGGGGTTGCGCGCGGCTATGGAAGAAGGCAAGGCAGCAAGCGGGATGGATCCTGCTCGCTGTTTTGCCTTCCCCTTTAGCCCCGCGCAGCCTCTCCTTGCGGAGGGGTTGCGCGCGGCTATGGAAGAAGGCAAGGCAGCAAGCGGGATGGATCCCGCTCGCTGTTTTGCCTTCCCCTTTAGCCCCGCGCAGCCTCTCCTTGCGGAGGTGTTGCGCGCGGCTATGGAAGAAGGCAAGGCAGCGAGCGGGATGGATCCCGCTCGCTGTTTTGCCTTCCCCTTTAGCCCCGCGCAGCCTCTCCTTGCCGGGAGATGCTGCGCAGGGCTTTCCTGGCTTTTCTGGGAGGTGGGGGAATTCCCCCACCTCCCGCAAAACCGGCAGAAGCCGCGCGCACTTTAAAAGGGCTGCACGGCTTCTTCTGGCTTTCCTGGGAGGTGGGGGGATTCCCTCACCTCTCGCAAAAGCCCGCAGAAGCCGTGAGCTCTTTAAAGGGGCTGCGCGGCTTCTCCTGGCTTTTCTGGGAGGTGGGGGAATTCCCCCACCTCCCGCAAAACCAGCAGAAGCCGCGTGCACTTTAAAAGGGCTGCACGGCTTCTCCTGGCTTTCCTGGGAGGTGGGAGAAGGGACTGATGCGGCCAGTCAGTCCCTTCTCCCTCCTGTGGAAAAGCCCGCAAGAGCGCACGGAGCTTGTGTGCGGCTCTTGGGGGCTTTTCCCGCCTGCCTCCCCCCTGCATTCGCTCCATAGGACACACACACATTTTCCCTTGCTTTTTAGGAGGGAAAAAGTGCGTCCTATGGTGCGAAAAATACGGTAACTCTGTGGTTTGCATGGAGATGGGGGATTTTTATCATATCTTACTTTTGCCATCTGCTTGCAGAGATGCAAATTTACTATAGTGAGCAATATTCAAATCTGTATTTCCCTGAGAGCTCTCAGTTGTTGCATGTCGAGGTCCCCAGGGCTACCCCAATAACTCACACATCACACAGAATTTTTGTTTAAGGTTTTTGGCATAATTTTGGCCACAACTTTATTAAAATACAAAAATGTGAGTGGTTGCTTAGGCATTGGTTGCGACTATCTGCCCCCACCATGGGGGGGCAGACTGACATTCCGCACGATGCGAAAGTCGGAAAAGGGGAATACACTTGGGGGTAGCGACGGAGCAGGGAAGCTGCCCTCAGCCCTCCCCAAATGCAACCAGGAGTTCATTGCTATGGCCCGAGCCCCCTTGACAGAGCGGACAAGCAATAGTTAGCCCCTGATTCCTTTAACGGAATCCCTTGCAGCAGCAGCATTAGAGGGGCAGGCACAGCCAATCCATGCCCCTCAACCAACCAAACCATAAATCAATGTCTAACCGCAACCTTACAAGTTGTGACGATTTGCTACCCAGTAGGCAAAAACCAAATGGCCCCAGCCAATCAGCCAGATGGACAAAATTCCTACCGGACCCCTAATAATAATAATAATAATAAATTTTATTTATTAAGAGATAAATATAAATTTTATTTATCAAGAGCAGATGACCCCATGACAGGCATAGCAAAGTCAAAGCGAACAACTCTAATTCTAGGGAGGGGGGGTGATGGGCAATCCGATGCACGGGGCGAAAAGAGGAAGCCCTAGCCTCATGCAGGGAGTTTTAACATTTCTGGCTGTCAATCAACAAATGGCAACATTAACTTCTTCCCAACAACAAGGGAAGCCCCAATCACATCAGTGGCCAACGATCAATTAGCCCGCCCCCAACTTTGGAGTGTCCTGGCGGCCCCCACCGCAACACGTGCTCTCCATGAAGGAGAACACGCTTTATAAGATACCTTCTGAGCAACACTGGGAGACAGAGTTTGCTTAGACAGATGATAACTGTTAGAGGGTTACAGATAGGTAGCTGTGTTGGTCTGCCATAGTCAAAACAAAAAAAATTCCTTCCAGTAGCACCTTAAAGACCAACTAAGTTGGTTCTTGGTATGAGCTTTCGTGTGCATGCACACTTCTTCAGTTAGAGGGTTGTTGTTGTTTTTTTAAAAAGCAACCGTGTTTATTATTTTAACATTTTAATCTCCAAAGGAGTGTTGATTGCTGCAGTAGGTGCTGTTGCTACCAGATCCTGCTTGCATGCTTCCCACAGGAACCTGATTGGCTACTGTGAGAACAGGATGCTGGACTATGATGGGCCTTTGGCCTGATGCAGCAGGACTTTCCTTATGTTAAACCTTGGAGATGCAAATCCGTGACGTGATTCGTTTCTCTTCTGCCTTTCAGGTTCCAACCTGTTTTTTGTTGCTGCTCATGAATTTGGCCACTCGCTTGGGCTCTACCATTCCCAGGACCCCCAAGCCGTGATGTTCCCAGTGTATAGCTACCCCCAGCTCACTCAAGAAGTTCTCTCCCAGGACGATATCAAAGGCATTCAATTCCTCTATGGTAATTTATGTTCAGCTTATTAACTAATTAAGGAATCTGTAATACCTTCTTCGAAAGGCCACAGGATGATTGACAACGTAATAACCTTAAAACACACACACAAACTTCAAGCGATTATTTCAGTACAACTAGTAAAAGCATCATCATCAAAGTATTCATAAATTACGAATCACAGTTCCCTTCACTCAGCCTGCTGGAAAAGGTGCATCTTTACCTGTTTCCTAACAGAAAACAATGATATGATTAGGTGTACCTCATTGGGGTGCAAGCATCACACACACACACACACACACACACACACACACACACACACACACAGCTTTCTTCATGCATGAACCCCATATATCCCTTTCCCCACCCTTTACACCTCACCAACTCCACCACCATAACCCTGTGGTTTGTATGGAAGACCCACCTGCTTGTGTCTCCATCCTCTGGTCCCCTCCTTCTCACCTTGCCTGAGCCTGCTGGTCCATCTTCTAGAACTCTCCTCCCCTTCTCTCTTTGGCTGGGCTGCCTGCCCACCCACTGGCCCAGCAGCTCAACATGCTGTAGTTCTCGGTGCCACCTGTCTGTGGCTAAGCAAACTGCAATGTGACAGCATCCTTACATTTTCATATACGAGAGAGAGAGAATCTAAAATAGTATAATCTCTAATAACTTTTGGGAAATGAAAGTTGACTGATGTTTATGTTAGTCTTTGTAAAAGCCACTCTATAATGATATGTTACAAAGAAATACATTCTTCTTGGTCCTGCTAGTTAAAAACTTTGCTTACACATGCTCTGTGTAAATTAATGTCAACATATAATTAAGGAAGTGTTCTTTGTGCAAATGTTTGAGTATTCTTATATTCAGAAAAAGAAGGCTGTGCTCTACTAATTTCAGACTATTCAATATTTTTAAGGATCAACAACTAACCCACCTGAGGAGGACCCAGTGGAAGATGACATACCAAGAGTAGTACCTGTCAGGCCAACCCAACCTGCAATACCAACTGCCTGCGATCCTCATTTGACGTTTGATGCTGTCAGTAACTTTCGGGGAGAAATGTTGTTTTTTAAAGACAAGTAAGACAGTAATCTTTAAGCCACCTTAACATCCAAACAAAGTAAGCTGTGCCCAAGTCCCATAGAAATGAATGGGGCTTAGGGCAGCCATAATGAACCTGGCCCATTAATTACAAATAAGATCTAAACATAGATTTGTTGAGTTGGAAGGGTCATCTTGTCTAACCCCCCACAATGCAGGAACATTACCTTGCCATGTCTCTCAGAAGTAAGTAAGTAAGTCAATGTGGCTCACTCCCAGATTAGTGTTGTTAGGAGTGCAGCCTAACAGTACAATCGTATATATGTCTACTCAGAAGTAATTTCAATGGGACTTACTCCCTGGCAACCGTGTTCTTCTATCACACACACAAACCCCTTTCCTTTTCCTTTCCTCTTTTTAAGCCCCTCTCATCACTTACCAGGAAAAAGTTGCCACCATCATCATGCTGTCTAGATGGTACAAGTACAGAAATAGCGTGTCCCCAGGCACATTATATGAAATAAATGTATATGTTTCTTACAGGTATTTCTGGCGAAAGCACCCCCGTTATGCACAGCTTGACTTTAGTTTAATTTCCACATTCTGGCCATTTTTAACATCCGGCGTTGATGCTGTTTCTGAAAATAGTGATAAAGATGTGGTGCTTCTTTTTAAAGGTAAGAATGCAGAAAATAATGATGATGCTGTTACACTTTTACTATTTAGAGCTTTCAGCCCAGACCACTGTAAGCAGATGAAAACATTAGCAGGATTTTAATTGCACTTGTAATGTAAAAAAAACCTATGATGGATAATATGGATAGATATAAAACATAGACTATGATATAATAAACAGTTGAAAACGTTGACATTAGGACCCACTGAAAGGGTGGGTCGTGAGATTCAGAGAAATCTCTGTATATGTAAATGTATTTGGTTTTGTTATAAAGCTATATTTGAAAAATCAAATAAAAATAATTGTAGAGCTTTCAGCCCACTCCATCTTGACAACCAAAGATAATAGCAAAACGAAGATTGGCAAGCAAGTGGCGCTGCATTGATGGCATGCGCTTGCTGTAGCGATAGCATTATCGTGCCTGTTTCCACCCTCGATCTGCTGGCCGGATGCAAAAAAGAGGACAGTGTTTCAGCCCCTTTAAAAGTTGTAGCTGTTACAAGAAGGGTAATGGTAGAAGCTCAATGGTAGAGCATCTGCTTTGGGCACAGAAGATCCCAGGTTCAATCCCTCAGTTGGGCTGGGAGAAAACCCTGCCGGAACTCCTGGGCAGACAAGAGCCAGGCCATGTAGACAACTCTGAGGTCTATAGACCAAGTCTGACTCAGAATCTCCCTCTGGTTCTAATTCAGGGCCGGATTTAGGTTTGATGAGGCCCTAAGCTACTGAAGGTAATAGGGCCCTTTATATGTCCAGCTGTCCTTTGTCAACAATAAATCATCACTGTTTTTTGTGTTGAATATATGCTATATGGTAATTTATGGTACCATTGTATATAGAAACAAGCAAATCAGTGATATTTTAGGGAGCAGGTTAGCAGGCGGGGTCCATTACTTACATCATAGGAGACTACACAACACAAAACACTGTTGTTGTATGCAGGTTTTATTTTATTTGTTTTTATGTTATATTTTGGAAATGTACGTCCAGGTTTTGTTCTTTAATTTTTTTGGGGGGGGGGGCAAGAGAGTGGGGCCCTAAGCTATAGTTTGTTTAGTTTATACATAAATCCAGCACTGTATAGACCAAGTCTGACTCAGAATCTCCCTCTGGTCCTAATTACTTTTTCTACACAACTACTAAAGCTATGGGAGCCTTGTCTCCTTTGGCATCCGACCCCCCTATTTCTTCCACATATGTAAGTGGTATGAGCAATATCAGAGGGGTGCGGGGTGGGTGCTAATGCAGACACCCCCCCAATCTGCCCACCCCATTACTGAACCCCTGCAGTTATTGGAAGGGAAGGCACATCTCTCTCACGCACTGTCCCCCACCCTAAAAATCACTTTGCACCCCCTGTGCTGTCCCCAGTGTTGTTTTTCTTCTATTGTCGCCGCTGAGAAGTATTGGCTAAAATATGTTCCCTCACCTGCTTCATCTCAGGCAACCAATTTTGGGCCGTAAAAGGAGACTCCAGGCTTCCTGGCTACCCCAAGCGCATCCATACCTTGGGCTTCCCAAAAGACGTCAAGAAAATTGATGCAGCGTTTTACAATAGCAATGAAAGAACGACATACTATTTTTCATCTGACAGATACTGGAGGTAAGAAATCGTGTCAGATGCGATTGGTAAATACTCGCTGCTGGTTTGAAAAGAGCTCCAGAAGAACCACGTAATCAAGAATGTTAGATGACAGATGATAGATGATGATAGATAGATGATA